>NW_028135103.1:0-124345 GCF_964662115.1 Mustela nivalis
AACAGTGGGGACTGTCTCCACTCTTTCCCCGGCACACCCCGGCCACCCACAATGCTGCCACATCTTGGTGGAAGAGGGCATCTGACTGCACGTTTCTCCATGGGGTTCTTTCTGCGAGTTCGGGGTATGGCACCTGGTGGCAAGCCCAAGTCTGCCCTTGGGACAGGTGGCCAAGGAGATGCTTTCCCCTTGGGACCAGAGGCACAGGACAGGCCTGCCTTTTGCCCAGACTCCTTCCACAGAGTGGAGCATGCACCCTTGCCCTTGTCGTCCCCTCATGTGTCCTTAGCAGCCAGGCTTCAATCTCTCCGCACAGGGAGTAGAGGACACTTGTCTTCTCATGGCCTGCTGTTCGTGCCTTGGCAGGCTATTCTGACTCCCGAGCTTTCCAGACCCAAGGCCAAGGGATCCTTCTCTTCCCTGGGGCGGCGTGCTGTGCCTTCCCCAAAATTGCTCCTGGGGAGCGGGGTGACAGACGTGTGCAACCATGCTTCTCTCTCAGGCAGAGGGGATGCTAGGGCAAAGAGGATTTCGCTCCATGCGGGTATCTTCCACCATGTTGCCGAGACTCGCTCAGGCAAGCAGCAGCAGCATCCCCAAACCCAACTCTGATTTCCCAACGAATGCTGTGCTTTAATAAGGGAGAGGCCCAGGCAAAGAGGCTTTCGCTGTATGCGGGTTTCTCCCACCGCCAAGACTGGGCTCAGGGAAGCAGCAGCAGACCGCACAACATTTCTCAGCGAATGCTGTGCTTTCGCAGAGGCTTTGGTTTGGAGCGAACAGCACTTCGCCGCTGCTTCCTCAGCAAAGCTTCAGTCGAGTCAGGGAAGAAGAGCCGCGGGAGAGCTGTTGCCTCTTGGGCCTTGCTTTCCCTGGCTCCATGTTCGCGCCCGGATTTCACTTTGCTAAGCCGAACTAGGCAGACACAGTCACAACCCTGCAGCAGCGTGCGTGGCCTAGCATGGCACTCTATTCCTAATTCCATCTCCTGCTCTGGTAAGGCTTTGCCTTTTGCTCCGGTGCTCGGGCAGACTCGGGGTCAAGGCCAGTGCCTTCACCACAGGAGAGAGGAGGCAACAGGATCCCTGCACACGGCCCGGGCACTGGGATGGGGAACTGTGGGGGACTGTCTCCACTCCTTCCCCGCCGCACCCCCTGTCACCCTAAATGCTGCCACATCTTGGTGGAAGATGGCATCTGACTGACCGTTTCTCCATGGGGTTGTTTCTGCAAGTTCCAGGTATGGCACCTGGTGGCAAGCCCAAGTCTGCCCTTGGGACAGGTGGCCAAGGAGATGCTGTCCCCTTGGTAACAGAGGCACAGGACAGGCCTGCCTTCTGCCCAGACTCCTTAGAGTGGAGCACGCGCCCCTGCCCTAGTCGTCCCCTCATGTCTCCTTAGCAGCCAGGCTTCCATCTCTCCGCACAGGGAGCGGGTGACACATGTCTGGCCACCGGCCTGCATTTCGAGCCGCGGCAGGCTATCCTGTTCCCGAGCGTTTCCCGACCCCAAGGCCAAGGGATCCTTCTCTTCCCCGGGGGCGGCGTGCTGTGCCTTCCCCTCACTTGCTCCTGGGGAGCGCGGTGACAGACGTGAGCAACCATGCTTGTCTCTCAGGCAGAAAGGATGCTAGGGCAAAGAGGATTTCGCTCCATGCGGGTATCTTCCAACATGCTGCGGAGACTCACTTAAGCAAGCAGCAGCAGCATCCCCAAACCCAACTCTGATTTCCCAACGAATGCTGTGCTTTCCAAGGGGAGATGCCCAGGCAAAGGGGCTTTCGCTGTATGCGGGTTTCTCCCACCGCGAGACTGGGCTCAGGCACGCAGCAGCAGCCCCCAAAAAGTGGAGCCATTTCCCCTGCCCTAATCTTCCCCTCGTGTCTCCTTAGCAGCCCGGCTTCCTTCGCTCTGCAGTGACAGATGTGTCCCTTTCCTTAAGGCTCTTTCCACAGGCACCACCGCGCTTCTCTCTCAGGCAGAGTGGATGCCCAGGCAAAGAGTATTTCGCCCCATGCGGGTTTATTCCACCGTGCAGTGGAGACTAGCTCCGGCAAGCAGCAGGCAGCATCCCACAGACCCGACTCTGATTTCCCAGAGAATGCTGTACTTTCCCAGAGGGGATGCCCCGGCAAAGAAGCTTTCGCTCTATGCGGGTTTTTCCCATCGTGCTGCGAATACTAGGCTAAGGCAAGCAACAAAAGCAGCCCACAGAACCGACTCTGATTTCCCAGCGACTGCTATGCTTTCGCAGAGGTTTTCAGCTTGGCGCAAACCGCACTTCGCTTCTGCTTCCTCAGCAAGGCTTTGGTCGTCCGCTCTGTCGCGGCAGGAAAGAAAAGCCGCGGAAGAGCTGGTGCGTCTTGGGCCTTGTTTTCCCGGGCTCCAAGTTCGCGCCCCGGGTTCACCTTGCTAAGCCGAACTAAGCAGACACAGTCACAACCCTGCAGCAGCGTGCGTGGCCTAGCATGACACTCTATGCCTATTACCATCTCCTGGCGTAGGTAAGGCTTTGCCTTTTGCTCCGGCGCTTGGGCAGACTCGGGGTCAAGGCCAGTGCCTTCACCACAGGAGAGAGGAGGCAACAGGATCCCTGCAAGGGCCCGAGCACGGGGATGGGGAACAGTGGGGACTGTCTCCACTCTTTCCCCGGCACACCCCGGCCACCCACAATGCTGCCACATCTTGGTGGAAGAGGGCATCTGACTGCACGTTTCTCCATGGGGTTGTTTCTGCGAGTTCGGGGTATGGCACCTGGTGGCAAGCCCAAGTCTGCCCTTGGGACAGGTGGCCAAGGAGATGCTTTCCCCTTGGGACCAGAGGCACAGGACAGGCCTGCCTTTTGCCCAGACTCCTTCCACAGAGTGGAGCATGCACCCTTGCCCTTGTCGTCCCCTCATGTGTCCTTAGCAGCCAGGCTTCAATCTCTCCGCACAGGGAGTAGAGGACACTTGTCTTCTCATGGCCTGCTGTTCGTGCCTTGGCAGGCTATTCTGACTCCCGAGCTTTCCAGACCCAAGGCCAAGGGATCCTTCTCTTCCCTGGGGCGGCGTGCTGTGCCTTCCCCAAAATTGCTCCTGGGGAGCGGGGTGACAGACGTGTGCAACCATGCTTCTCTCTCAGGCAGAGGGGATGCTAGGGCAAAGAGGATTTCGCTCCATGCGGGTATCTTCCACCATGTTGCCGAGACTCGCTCAGGCAAGCAGCAGCAGCATCCCCAAACCCAACTCTGATTTCCCAACGAATGCTGTGCTTTAATAAGGGAGAGGCCCAGGCAATGAGGCTTTCGCTGTATGCGGGTTTCTCCCACCGCCAAGACTGGGCTCAGGGAAGCAGCAGCAGACCGCACAACATTTCTCAGCGAATGCTGTGCTTTCGCAGAGGCTTTGGTTTGGAGCGAACAGCACTTCGCCGCTGCTTCCTCAGCAAAGCTTCAGTCGAGTCAGGGAAGAAGAGCCGCGGGAGAGCTGTTGCCTCTTGGGCCTTGCTTTCCCTGGCTCCATGTTCGCGCCCGGATTTCACTTTGCTAAGCCGAACTAGGCAGACACAGTCACAACCCTGCAGCAGCGTGCGTGGCCTAGCATGGCACTCTATTCCTAATTCCATCTCCTGCTCTGGTAAGGCTTTGCCTTTTGCTCCGGTGCTCGGGCAGACTCGGGGTCAAGGCCAGTGCCTTCACCACAGGAGAGAGGAGGCAACAGGATCCCTGCACACGGCCCGGGCACTGGGATGGGGAACTGTGGGGGACTGTCTCCACTCCTTCCCCGCCGCACCCCCTGTCACCCTAAATGCTGCCACATCTTGGTGGAAGATGGCATCTGACTGACCGTTTCTCCATGGGGTTGTTTCTGCAAGTTCCAGGTATGGCACCTGGTGGCAAGCCCAAGTCTGCCCTTGGGACAGGTGGCCAAGGAGATGCTGTCCCCTTGGTAACAGAGGCACAGGACAGGCCTGCCTTCTGCCCAGACTCCTTAGAGTGGAGCACGCGCCCCTGCCCTAGTCGTCCCCTCATGTCTCCTTAGCAGCCAGGCTTCCATCTCTCCGCACAGGGAGCGGGTGACACATGTCTGGCCACCGGCCTGCATTTCGAGCCGCGGCAGGCTATCCTGTTCCCGAGCGTTTCCCGACCCCAAGGCCAAGGGATCCTTCTCTTCCCCGGGGGCGGCGTGCTGTGCCTTCCCCTCACTTGCTCCTGGGGAGCGCGGTGACAGACGTGAGCAACCATGCTTCTCTCTCAGGCAGAAAGGATGCTAGGGCAAAGAGGATTTCGCTCCATGCTGGTATCTTCCAACATGCTGCGGAGACTCGCTTAGGCAAGCAGCAGCAGCATCCCCAAACCCAACTCTGATTTCCCAACGAATGCTGTGCTTTCCAACGGGAGATGCCAAGGCAAAGGGGCTTTCGCTGTATGCGGGTTTCTCCCACCGCGAGACTGGGCTCAGGCACGCAGCAGCAGCCCCCAAAACATTTCTCGGGGAATGCTGTCCTTTGTCAGAGGCTTTGGTTTGGAGCAAACAGCCCTTCGCCACTGCTTCCTCAGCAAGGCTTCTGTCGCGTCAGGGAAGAAGAGCTGCGGGAGAGCTGGTGCCTCTTGGGCCTTGCTTTCCCTGGCTCCATGTTCGCGTCCTGGGTTCACACTGCCAGGCCGAACTACGCAGACACAGTCACAACCTTGCAGTAGCGCGCTTAGCCTAGGATTGCACTCCATGCACACTACCATCTCCCGGTGTAGGCATCGCTTGGCCTTTTACTCTGGCGCTCAGGCCGACTCGCTGGCTAGGCCTGTGCTTTCCCCACAGGAAAGGAGAGGTGACAGGATCCCTGCACACCGCCCGTGCACTGAATAGGGAGCTTTGGGTACTGTCACCACTCCTTCCCCTTAAAACCCGGGCCTCCTCCAAGCTTCTACATCCCGGAGGAAGACGGCATCTGATGGCCAGGTCTTTCTGGGAGTTGTTTCTCGAGTTTAGGGTAGGCGCCTGGTGGCAAGCCCATGGCTCCACCACGGTCAGGTGGCCAAGGAGCTGCTGTCTCCTTGGGCCCAAAGGCTCAGGACAGGCATGCTTTCTGCCCAGACTCCTTCCTCAGAGTGGAGCCTTTCCCCTGCCCTAATCTTCCCCTCGTGTCTCCTTAGCAGCCCGGCTTCCTTCGCTCTGCAGTGACAGATGTGTCCCTTTCCTTAAGGCTCTTTCCACAGGCACCACCGCGCTTCTCTCTCAGGCAGAGCGGAAGCCCAGGCAAAGAGGATTTCGCTCCATGCGGGTTTATTCCACCGTGCAGTGGAGACTATCTCCGGCAAGCAGCAGGCAGCATCCCACAGAACCGACTCTGATTTCCCAGCGACTGCTATGCTTTCGCAGAGGTTTTCAGCTTGGCGCAAACCGCACTTCGCTGCTGCTTCCTCAGCAAGGCTTTGGTCGTTTGCTCTGTCGCGGCTGGAAAGAAGAGCCGCGGGAGAGCTGGTGCCTCTTGGGCCTTGTTTCCCCGGGCTCCAAGTTCGCGCCCGGGGTTCACCTTGCTAAGCCGATCTAAGCAGACACAGTCACAACCCTGCAGCAGCGTGCGTGGCCTAGCATGACACTCTATGCCTATTACCATCTCCTGGCGTAGGTAAGGCTTTGCCTTTTGCTCCGGCGCTCGGGCAGACTCGGGGTCAAGGCCAGTGCCTTCACCACAGGAGAGAAGAGGCGACAGGATCCCTGCACAGGGCCCGAGCACTGGGATGGGGAACGGTGGGGACTGTCTCCACTCTTTCCCCGGCACACCCCCGGCCACCCACAATGCTGCCATATCTTGGTGGAAGATGGCATCTGACTGCACGTTTCTCTATGGGGTTGTTTCTGCGAGTTCCGGGTATGGCACCTGGTTGGCAAGCCCAAGTCTGCCCTTGGGACAGGTGGCCAAAGAGATGCTTTCCCCTTGGGACAAGAGGCACAGGACAGGCCTGCCTTCTGCCCAGACTCCTTCCTCAGAGTGGATCACGCACCCATGTCCTTGTCTTCCCCTCATGTCTCCTTAGAAGCCAGGCTTCAATCTCTCCCGACAGGGAGGAGAGGACACTTGTCTTCTCATGGCCTGCTGTTCATGCCTCGGCAGGCTATTCTGCTTCCCGAGCGTTTCCCGACCCCAAGGCCAAGGGATCCTTCTCTTCCCCGGGGGCGGCGTGCTGTGCCTTACCCACACTTGCTCCTGGGGAGCGTGGTGACAGACGTGAGCAACCATGCTTCTCTCTCAGGCAGAAAGGATGCTAGGGCAAAGAGGATTTCGCTCCATGCGGGTATCTTCCAACATGCTGCGGAGACTCGCTTAGGCAAGCAGCAGCAGCATCCCCAAACCCAACTCTGATTTCCCAACGAATGCTGTGCTTTCCAAGGGGAGATGCTCAGGCAAAGGGGATTTCCCTGTATGCGGGTTTCACACACCGCGAGACTGGGCTCAGGCATGCAGCCGCAGCCCCCAAAACATTTCTCGGGGAATGCTGTCCTTTCGCAGAGGCTTTGGTTTGGAGCAAACAGCCCTTCGCCACTGCTTCCTCAGCAAGGCTTCTGTCGCGTCAGGGAAGAAGAGCTGCGGGAGAGCTGGTGCCTCTTGGGCCTTGCTTTCCCTGGCTCCATGTTCGCGTCCTGGGTTCACCCTGACAGGCCGAACTAAGCAGACACAGTCACAACCGTGCAGTAGCGCGCTTAGCCTAGGATGGCACTCCATGCACACTACCATCTCCCGGTGTAGGCATCGCTTGGCCTTTTACTCTGGCGCTCAGGCAGACTCGCGGACTAGGCCTATGCTTTCCCCACAGGAAAGGAGAGGTGACAGGATCCCTGCACACCGCCCGTGCACTGAATAGGGAGCTTTGGGGGACTGTCACCACTCCTTCCCCTTAAAACCCGGGCCTCCTCCAAGCTTCTACATCCCGGAGGAAGATGGCATCTGATGGCCAGGTCTTTCTGGGAGTTGTTTCTCGAGTTTAGGGTAGGCGCCTGGTGGCAAGCCCATGGCTCCAAAACGGTCAGGTGGCCAAGGAGCTGCTGTCTCCTTGGGCCCAAAGGCTCAGGACAGGCATGCTTTCTGCCCAGACTCCTTCCTCAGAGTGGAGCCCTTTCCCCTGCCCTAATCTTCCCCTCGTGTCTCCTTAGCAGCCCGGCTTCCTTCGCTCTGCAGTGACAGATGCGTCCCTTTCCTTAAGGCTCTTTCCACAGGCACCACCGCGCTTCTCTCTCAGGCAGAGCGGAAGCCCAGGCAAAGAGGATTTCACTCCATGCGGGTTTATTCCACCGTGCAGTGGAGACTAGCTCCGGCAAGCAGCAGGCAGCATCCCACAGAACCGACTCTGATTTCCCAGCGACTGCTATGCTTTCGCAGAGGTTTTCAGCTTGGCGCAAACCGCACTTCGCTGCTGCTTCCTCAGCAAGGCTTTGGTCGTTTGCTCTGTCGCGGCAGGAAAGAAGAGCCGCGGGAGAGCTGGTGCCTCTTGGGCCTTGTTTTCCCGGGCTCCAAGTTCGCGCCCGGGGTTCACCTTGCTAAGCCGATCTAAGCAGACACAGTCACAACCCTGCAGCAGCGTGCGTGGCCTAGCATGACACTCTATGCCTATTACCATCTCCTGGCGTAGGTAAGGCTTTGCCTTTTGCTCCGGCGCTCGGGCAGACTTGGGGTCAAGGCCAGTGCCTTCACCACAGGAGAGAGGAGGCAACAGGATCCCTGCACAGGGCCCGAGCACTGGGATGGGGAACAGTGGGGACTGTCTCCACTCTTTCCCCGGCACACCCCGGCCACCCACAATGCTGCCACATCTTGGTGGAAGAGGGCATCTGACTGCACGTTTCTCCATGGGGTTGTTTCTGCGAGTTCCGGGTATGGCACCTGGTGGCAAGCCCAAGTCTGCCCTTGGGACAGGTGGCCAAGGAGATGCTTTCCCCTTGGGACCAGAGGCACAGGACAGGCCTGCCTTCTGCCCAGACTCCTTCCTCAGAGTGGAGCACGCACCCATGCCCTTGTCGTCCCCTCATGTCTCCTTAGCAGCCAGGCTTCAATCTCTCCGCACAGGGAGCAGAGGACACTTGTCTTCTCATGGCCTGCTGTTTGTGCCTCGGCAGGCTATTCTGACTCCCGAGCGTTTCCAGACCCACGGCCAAGGGATCCTTCTCTTCCCCGGGGGCGGCGTGCTGTGCCTTCCCCAAAATTGCTCCTGGGGAGCGCGGTGACAGACGTGTGCAACCATGCTTCTCTCTCAGGCAGAGGGGATGCTAGGGCAAAGAGGATTTCGCTCCATGCGGGTATCTTCCACCATGTTGCCGAGACTCGCTCAGGCAAGCAGCAGCAGCATCCCCAAACACAACTCTGATTTCCCAACGAATGCTGTGCTTTCCTAAGGGAGAGGCCCAGGCAAAGAGGCTTTCGCTGTATGCGGGTTTCTCCCACCGCGAGACTGGGCTCAGGGAAGCAGCAGCAGCCCGGACATTTCTCAGCGAATGCTGTGCTTTTGCAGAGGCTTTGGTTTGGAGCGAACAGCACTTCGCCGCTGCTTCCTCAGCAAAGCTTCAGTCGCGTCAGGGTAGAGGAGCCTCGGGAGAGCTGGTGCCTCTTGGGCCTTGCTTTCCCTGGCTCCATGTTCGCGTCCTGGGTTCACCCTGCCAGGCCGAACTAAGCAGACACATCGCAACCGTGCAGTAGCGCGCTTAGCCTAGGATGGCACTCCATGCACACTACCATCTCCCGGTGTAGGTATCGCTTGGCCTTTTACTCTGGCGCTCAGGCCGACTCGCGGGCTAGGCCTGTGCTTTCCCCACAGGAAAGGAGAGGTGACAGGATCCCTGCACACCGCCCGTGCACTGAATAGGGAGCTTTGGGGGACTGTCACCACTCCTTCCCCTTAAAACCCGGGCCTCCTCCAAGCTTCTACATCCCGGAGGAAGACGGCATCTGATGGCCAGGTCTTTCTGGGAGTTGTTTCTCGAGTTTAGGGTAGGCGCCTGGTGGCAAGCCCATGGCTCCACCACGGTCAGGTGGCCAAGGAGCTGCTGTCTCCTTGGGCCCAAAGGCTCAGGACAGGCATGCTTTCTGCCCAGACTCCTTCAGCAGAGTGGAGCCCTTTCCCCTGCCCTAATCTTCCCCTCGTGTCTCCTTAGCAGCCCGGCTTCCTTCGCTCTGCAGTGACAGATGTGTCCCTTTCCTTAAGGCTCTTTCCACAGGCACCACCGCGCTTCTCTCTCAGGCAGAGTGGATGCCCAGGCAAAGAGAATTTCGCCCCATGCGGGTTTATTCCACCGTGCAGTGGAGACTAACTCCGGCAAGCAGCAGGCAGCATCCCACAGACCCGACTCTGATTTCCCAGAGAATGCTGTACTTTCCCAGAGGGGATGCCCCGGCAAAGAAGCTTTCGCTCTATGCGGGTTTTTCCCATCGTGCTGCGAATACTAGGCTAAGGCAAGCAACAAAAGCAGCCCACAGAACCGACTCTGATTTCCCAGCGACTGCTATGCTTTCGCAGAGGTTTTCAGCTTGGCGCCAACCGCACTTCGCTTCTGCTTCCTCAGCAAGGCTTTGGTCGTTCGCTCTGTCGCGGCAGGAAAGAAGAGACGCGGGAGAGCTGGTGCCTCTTGGGCCTTGTTTTCCCGGGCTCCAAGTTCGCGCCCGGGGTTCACCTTGCTAAGCCGAACTAAGCAGACACAGTCACAACCCTGCAGCAGCGTGCGTGGCCTAGCATGACACTCTATGCCTATTACCATCTCCTGGCGTAGGTAAGGCTTTGCCTTTTGCTCCGGCGCTTGGGCAGACTCGGGGTCAAGGCCAGTGCCTTCACCACAGGAGAGAGGAGGCAACAGGTTCCCTGCACAGGGCCCGAGCACTGGGATGGGGAACAGTGGGGACTGTCTCCACTCTTTCCCCGGCACACCCCGGCCACCCACAATGCTGCCACATCTTGGTGGAAGAGGGCATCTGACTGCACGTTTCTCCATGGGGTTGTTTCTGCGAGTTCCGGGTATGGCACCTGGTGGCAAGCCCAAGTCTGCCCTTGGGACAGGTGGCCAAGGAGATGCTTTCCCCTTGGGACCAGAGGCACAGGACAGGCCTGCCTTCTGCCCAGACTCCTTCCTCAGAGTGGAGCATGCACCCTTGCCCTTGTCGTCCCCTCATGTGTCCTTAGCAGCCAGGCTTCAATCTCTCCGCACAGGGAGTAGAGGACACTTGTCTTCTCATGGCCTGCTGTTCGTGCCTCGGCAGGCTATTCTGACTCCAGAGCTTTCCAGACCCAAGGCCAAGGGATCCTTCTCTTCCCCGGGGGCGGCGTGCTGTGCCTTCCCCACACTTGCTCCTGGGGAGCGTGGTGACAGACGTGAGCAACCATGCTTGTCTCTCAGGCAGAAAGGATGCTAGGGCAAAGAGGATTTCGCTCCATGCGGGTATCTTCCAACATGCTGCGGAGACTCACTTAAGCAAGCAGCAGCAGCATCCCCAAACCCAACTCTGATTTCCCAACGAATGCTGTGCTTTCCAAGGGGAGATGCCCAGGCAAAGGGGCTTTCGCTGTATGCGGGTTTCTCCCACCGCGAGACTGGGCTCAGGCACGCAGCAGCAGCCCCCAAAAAGTGGAGCCATTTCCCCTGCCCTAATCTTCCCCTCGTGTCTCCTTAGCAGCCCGGCTTCCTTCGCTCTGCAGTGACAGATGTGTCCCTTTCCTTAAGGCTCTTTCCACAGGCACCACCGCGCTTCTCTCTCAGGCAGAGTGGATGCCCAGGCAAAGAGTATTTCGCCCCATGCGGGTTTATTCCACCGTGCAGTGGAGACTAGCTCCGGCAAGCAGCAGGCAGCATCCCACAGACCCGACTCTGATTTCCCAGAGAATGCTGTACTTTCCCAGAGGGGATGCCCCGGCAAAGAAGCTTTCGCTCTATGCGGGTTTTTCCCATCGTGCTGCGAATACTAGGCTAAGGCAAGCAACAAAAGCAGCCCACAGAACCGACTCTGATTTCCCAGCGACTGCTATGCTTTCGCAGAGGTTTTCAGCTTGGCGCAAACCGCACTTCGCTTCTGCTTCCTCAGCAAGGCTTTGGTCGTCCGCTCTGTCGCGGCAGGAAAGAAAAGCCGCGGAAGAGCTGGTGCGTCTTGGGCCTTGTTTTCCCGGGCTCCAAGTTCGCGCCCCGGGTTCACCTTGCTAAGCCGAACTAAGCAGACACAGTCACAACCCTGCAGCAGCGTGCGTGGCCTAGCATGACACTCTATGCCTATTACCATCTCCTGGCGTAGGTAAGGCTTTGCCTTTTGCTCCGGCGCTTGGGCAGACTCGGGGTCAAGGCCAGTGCCTTCACCACAGGAGAGAGGAGGCAACAGGATCCCTGCAAGGGCCCGAGCACGGGGATGGGGAACAGTGGGGACTGTCTCCACTCTTTCCCCGGCACACCCCGGCCACCCACAATGCTGCCACATCTTGGTGGAAGAGGGCATCTGACTGCACGTTTCTCCATGGGGTTCTTTCTGCGAGTTCGGGGTATGGCACCTGGTGGCAAGCCCAAGTCTGCCCTTGGGACAGGTGGCCAAGGAGATGCTTTCCCCTTGGGACCAGAGGCACAGGACAGGCCTGCCTTTTGCCCAGACTCCTTCCACAGAGTGGAGCATGCACCCTTGCCCTTGTCGTCCCCTCATGTGTCCTTAGCAGCCAGGCTTCAATCTCTCCGCACAGGGAGTAGAGGACACTTGTCTTCTCATGGCCTGCTGTTCGTGCCTTGGCAGGCTATTCTGACTCCCGAGCTTTCCAGACCCAAGGCCAAGGGATCCTTCTCTTCCCTGGGGCGGCGTGCTGTGCCTTCCCCAAAATTGCTCCTGGGGAGCGGGGTGACAGACGTGTGCAACCATGCTTCTCTCTCAGGCAGAGGGGATGCTAGGGCAAAGAGGATTTCGCTCCATGCGGGTATCTTCCACCATGTTGCCGAGACTCGCTCAGGCAAGCAGCAGCAGCATCCCCAAACCCAACTCTGATTTCCCAACGAATGCTGTGCTTTAATAAGGGAGAGGCCCAGGCAAAGAGGCTTTCGCTGTATGCGGGTTTCTCCCACCGCCAAGACTGGGCTCAGGGAAGCAGCAGCAGACCGCACAACATTTCTCAGCGAATGCTGTGCTTTCGCAGAGGCTTTGGTTTGGAGCGAACAGCACTTCGCCGCTGCTTCCTCAGCAAAGCTTCAGTCGAGTCAGGGAAGAAGAGCCGCGGGAGAGCTGTTGCCTCTTGGGCCTTGCTTTCCCTGGCTCCATGTTCGCGCCCGGATTTCACTTTGCTAAGCCGAACTAGGCAGACACAGTCACAACCCTGCAGCAGCGTGCGTGGCCTAGCATGGCACTCTATTCCTAATTCCATCTCCTGCTCTGGTAAGGCTTTGCCTTTTGCTCCGGTGCTCGGGCAGACTCGGGGTCAAGGCCAGTGCCTTCACCACAGGAGAGAGGAGGCAACAGGATCCCTGCACACGGCCCGGGCACTGGGATGGGGAACTGTGGGGGACTGTCTCCACTCCTTCCCCGCCGCACCCCCTGTCACCCTAAATGCTGCCACATCTTGGTGGAAGATGGCATCTGACTGACCGTTTCTCCATGGGGTTGTTTCTGCAAGTTCCAGGTATGGCACCTGGTGGCAAGCCCAAGTCTGCCCTTGGGACAGGTGGCCAAGGAGATGCTGTCCCCTTGGTAACAGAGGCACAGGACAGGCCTGCCTTCTGCCCAGACTCCTTAGAGTGGAGCACGCGCCCCTGCCCTAGTCGTCCCCTCATGTCTCCTTAGCAGCCAGGCTTCCATCTCTCCGCACAGGGAGCGGGTGACACATGTCTGGCCACCGGCCTGCATTTCGAGCCGCGGCAGGCTATCCTGTTCCCGAGCGTTTCCCGACCCCAAGGCCAAGGGATCCTTCTCTTCCCCGGGGGCGGCGTGCTGTGCCTTCCCCTCACTTGCTCCTGGGGAGCGCGGTGACAGACGTGAGCAACCATGCTTGTCTCTCAGGCAGAAAGGATGCTAGGGCAAAGAGGATTTCGCTCCATGCGGGTATCTTCCAACATGCTGCGGAGACTCACTTAAGCAAGCAGCAGCAGCATCCCCAAACCCAACTCTGATTTCCCAACGAATGCTGTGCTTTCCAAGGGGAGATGCCCAGGCAAAGGGGCTTTCGCTGTATGCGGGTTTCTCCCACCGCGAGACTGGGCTCAGGCACGCAGCAGCAGCCCCCAAAAAGTGGAGCCATTTCCCCTGCCCTAATCTTCCCCTCGTGTCTCCTTAGCAGCCCGGCTTCCTTCGCTCTGCAGTGACAGATGTGTCCCTTTCCTTAAGGCTCTTTCCACAGGCACCACCGCGCTTCTCTCTCAGGCAGAGTGGATGCCCAGGCAAAGAGTATTTCGCCCCATGCGGGTTTATTCCACCGTGCAGTGGAGACTAGCTCCGGCAAGCAGCAGGCAGCATCCCACAGACCCGACTCTGATTTCCCAGAGAATGCTGTACTTTCCCAGAGGGGATGCCCCGGCAAAGAAGCTTTCGCTCTATGCGGGTTTTTCCCATCGTGCTGCGAATACTAGGCTAAGGCAAGCAACAAAAGCAGCCCACAGAACCGACTCTGATTTCCCAGCGACTGCTATGCTTTCGCAGAGGTTTTCAGCTTGGCGCAAACCGCACTTCGCTTCTGCTTCCTCAGCAAGGCTTTGGTCGTCCGCTCTGTCGCGGCAGGAAAGAAAAGCCGCGGAAGAGCTGGTGCGTCTTGGGCCTTGTTTTCCCGGGCTCCAAGTTCGCGCCCCGGGTTCACCTTGCTAAGCCGAACTAAGCAGACACAGTCACAACCCTGCAGCAGCGTGCGTGGCCTAGCATGACACTCTATGCCTATTACCATCTCCTGGCGTAGGTAAGGCTTTGCCTTTTGCTCCGGCGCTTGGGCAGACTCGGGGTCAAGGCCAGTGCCTTCACCACAGGAGAGAGGAGGCAACAGGATCCCTGCAAGGGCCCGAGCACGGGGATGGGGAACAGTGGGGACTGTCTCCACTCTTTCCCCGGCACACCCCGGCCACCCACAATGCTGCCACATCTTGGTGGAAGAGGGCATCTGACTGCACGTTTCTCCATGGGGTTGTTTCTGCGAGTTCGGGGTATGGCACCTGGTGGCAAGCCCAAGTCTGCCCTTGGGACAGGTGGCCAAGGAGATGCTTTCCCCTTGGGACCAGAGGCACAGGACAGGCCTGCCTTTTGCCCAGACTCCTTCCACAGAGTGGAGCATGCACCCTTGCCCTTGTCGTCCCCTCATGTGTCCTTAGCAGCCAGGCTTCAATCTCTCCGCACAGGGAGTAGAGGACACTTGTCTTCTCATGGCCTGCTGTTCGTGCCTTGGCAGGCTATTCTGACTCCCGAGCTTTCCAGACCCAAGGCCAAGGGATCCTTCTCTTCCCTGGGGCGGCGTGCTGTGCCTTCCCCAAAATTGCTCCTGGGGAGCGGGGTGACAGACGTGTGCAACCATGCTTCTCTCTCAGGCAGAGGGGATGCTAGGGCAAAGAGGATTTCGCTCCATGCGGGTATCTTCCACCATGTTGCCGAGACTCGCTCAGGCAAGCAGCAGCAGCATCCCCAAACCCAACTCTGATTTCCCAACGAATGCTGTGCTTTAATAAGGGAGAGGCCCAGGCAATGAGGCTTTCGCTGTATGCGGGTTTCTCCCACCGCCAAGACTGGGCTCAGGGAAGCAGCAGCAGACCGCACAACATTTCTCAGCGAATGCTGTGCTTTCGCAGAGGCTTTGGTTTGGAGCGAACAGCACTTCGCCGCTGCTTCCTCAGCAAAGCTTCAGTCGAGTCAGGGAAGAAGAGCCGCGGGAGAGCTGTTGCCTCTTGGGCCTTGCTTTCCCTGGCTCCATGTTCGCGCCCGGATTTCACTTTGCTAAGCCGAACTAGGCAGACACAGTCACAACCCTGCAGCAGCGTGCGTGGCCTAGCATGGCACTCTATTCCTAATTCCATCTCCTGCTCTGGTAAGGCTTTGCCTTTTGCTCCGGTGCTCGGGCAGACTCGGGGTCAAGGCCAGTGCCTTCACCACAGGAGAGAGGAGGCAACAGGATCCCTGCACACGGCCCGGGCACTGGGATGGGGAACTGTGGGGGACTGTCTCCACTCCTTCCCCGCCGCACCCCCTGTCACCCTAAATGCTGCCACATCTTGGTGGAAGATGGCATCTGACTGACCGTTTCTCCATGGGGTTGTTTCTGCAAGTTCCAGGTATGGCACCTGGTGGCAAGCCCAAGTCTGCCCTTGGGACAGGTGGCCAAGGAGATGCTGTCCCCTTGGTAACAGAGGCACAGGACAGGCCTGCCTTCTGCCCAGACTCCTTAGAGTGGAGCACGCGCCCCTGCCCTAGTCGTCCCCTCATGTCTCCTTAGCAGCCAGGCTTCCATCTCTCCGCACAGGGAGCGGGTGACACATGTCTGGCCACCGGCCTGCATTTCGAGCCGCGGCAGGCTATCCTGTTCCCGAGCGTTTCCCGACCCCAAGGCCAAGGGATCCTTCTCTTCCCCGGGGGCGGCGTGCTGTGCCTTCCCCTCACTTGCTCCTGGGGAGCGCGGTGACAGACGTGAGCAACCATGCTTCTCTCTCAGGCAGAAAGGATGCTAGGGCAAAGAGGATTTCGCTCCATGCTGGTATCTTCCAACATGCTGCGGAGACTCGCTTAGGCAAGCAGCAGCAGCATCCCCAAACCCAACTCTGATTTCCCAACGAATGCTGTGCTTTCCAACGGGAGATGCCAAGGCAAAGGGGCTTTCGCTGTATGCGGGTTTCTCCCACCGCGAGACTGGGCTCAGGCACGCAGCAGCAGCCCCCAAAACATTTCTCGGGGAATGCTGTCCTTTGTCAGAGGCTTTGGTTTGGAGCAAACAGCCCTTCGCCACTGCTTCCTCAGCAAGGCTTCTGTCGCGTCAGGGAAGAAGAGCTGCGGGAGAGCTGGTGCCTCTTGGGCCTTGCTTTCCCTGGCTCCATGTTCGCGTCCTGGGTTCACACTGCCAGGCCGAACTACGCAGACACAGTCACAACCTTGCAGTAGCGCGCTTAGCCTAGGATTGCACTCCATGCACACTACCATCTCCCGGTGTAGGCATCGCTTGGCCTTTTACTCTGGCGCTCAGGCCGACTCGCTGGCTAGGCCTGTGCTTTCCCCACAGGAAAGGAGAGGTGACAGGATCCCTGCACACCGCCCGTGCACTGAATAGGGAGCTTTGGGTACTGTCACCACTCCTTCCCCTTAAAACCCGGGCCTCCTCCAAGCTTCTACATCCCGGAGGAAGACGGCATCTGATGGCCAGGTCTTTCTGGGAGTTGTTTCTCGAGTTTAGGGTAGGCGCCTGGTGGCAAGCCCATGGCTCCACCACGGTCAGGTGGCCAAGGAGCTGCTGTCTCCTTGGGCCCAAAGGCTCAGGACAGGCATGCTTTCTGCCCAGACTCCTTCCTCAGAGTGGAGCCTTTCCCCTGCCCTAATCTTCCCCTCGTGTCTCCTTAGCAGCCCGGCTTCCTTCGCTCTGCAGTGACAGATGTGTCCCTTTCCTTAAGGCTCTTTCCACAGGCACCACCGCGCTTCTCTCTCAGGCAGAGCGGAAGCCCAGGCAAAGAGGATTTCGCTCCATGCGGGTTTATTCCACCGTGCAGTGGAGACTATCTCCGGCAAGCAGCAGGCAGCATCCCACAGAACCGACTCTGATTTCCCAGCGACTGCTATGCTTTCGCAGAGGTTTTCAGCTTGGCGCAAACCGCACTTCGCTGCTGCTTCCTCAGCAAGGCTTTGGTCGTTTGCTCTGTCGCGGCTGGAAAGAAGAGCCGCGGGAGAGCTGGTGCCTCTTGGGCCTTGTTTCCCCGGGCTCCAAGTTCGCGCCCGGGGTTCACCTTGCTAAGCCGATCTAAGCAGACACAGTCACAACCCTGCAGCAGCGTGCGTGGCCTAGCATGACACTCTATGCCTATTACCATCTCCTGGCGTAGGTAAGGCTTTGCCTTTTGCTCCGGCGCTCGGGCAGACTCGGGGTCAAGGCCAGTGCCTTCACCACAGGAGAGAAGAGGCGACAGGATCCCTGCACAGGGCCCGAGCACTGGGATGGGGAACGGTGGGGACTGTCTCCACTCTTTCCCCGGCACACCCCCGGCCACCCACAATGCTGCCATATCTTGGTGGAAGATGGCATCTGACTGCACGTTTCTCTATGGGGTTGTTTCTGCGAGTTCCGGGTATGGCACCTGGTTGGCAAGCCCAAGTCTGCCCTTGGGACAGGTGGCCAAAGAGATGCTTTCCCCTTGGGACAAGAGGCACAGGACAGGCCTGCCTTCTGCCCAGACTCCTTCCTCAGAGTGGATCACGCACCCATGTCCTTGTCTTCCCCTCATGTCTCCTTAGAAGCCAGGCTTCAATCTCTCCCGACAGGGAGGAGAGGACACTTGTCTTCTCATGGCCTGCTGTTCATGCCTCGGCAGGCTATTCTGCTTCCCGAGCGTTTCCCGACCCCAAGGCCAAGGGATCCTTCTCTTCCCCGGGGGCGGCGTGCTGTGCCTTACCCACACTTGCTCCTGGGGAGCGTGGTGACAGACGTGAGCAACCATGCTTCTCTCTCAGGCAGAAAGGATGCTAGGGCAAAGAGGATTTCGCTCCATGCGGGTATCTTCCAACATGCTGCGGAGACTCGCTTAGGCAAGCAGCAGCAGCATCCCCAAACCCAACTCTGATTTCCCAACGAATGCTGTGCTTTCCAAGGGGAGA
Source organism: Mustela nivalis (assembly GCF_964662115.1). Classification (NCBI taxonomy): domain Eukaryota; kingdom Metazoa; phylum Chordata; class Mammalia; order Carnivora; family Mustelidae; genus Mustela; species Mustela nivalis. The sequence continues at coordinate 17,739 of NW_028135103.1, forward strand.
TGCTCAGGCAAAGGGGATTTCCCTGTATGCGGGTTTCACACACCGCGAGACTGGGCTCAGGCATGCAGCCGCAGCCCCCAAAACATTTCTCGGGGAATGCTGTCCTTTCGCAGAGGCTTTGGTTTGGAGCAAACAGCCCTTCGCCACTGCTTCCTCAGCAAGGCTTCTGTCGCGTCAGGGAAGAAGAGCTGCGGGAGAGCTGGTGCCTCTTGGGCCTTGCTTTCCCTGGCTCCATGTTCGCGTCCTGGGTTCACCCTGACAGGCCGAACTAAGCAGACACAGTCACAACCGTGCAGTAGCGCGCTTAGCCTAGGATGGCACTCCATGCACACTACCATCTCCCGGTGTAGGCATCGCTTGGCCTTTTACTCTGGCGCTCAGGCAGACTCGCGGACTAGGCCTGTGCTTTCCCCACAGGAAAGGAGAGGTGACAGGATCCCTGCACACCGCCCGTGCACTGAATAGGGAGCTTTGGGGGACTGTCACCACTCCTTCCCCTTAAAACCCGGGCCTCCTCCAAGCTTCTACATCCCGGAGGAAGATGGCATCTGATGGCCAGGTCTTTCTGGGAGTTGTTTCTCGAGTTTAGGGTAGGCGCCTGGTGGCAAGCCCATGGCTCCAAAACGGTCAGGTGGCCAAGGAGCTGCTGTCTCCTTGGGCCCAAAGGCTCAGGACAGGCATGCTTTCTGCCCAGACTCCTTCCTCAGAGTGGAGCCCTTTCCCCTGCCCTAATCTTCCCCTCGTGTCTCCTTAGCAGCCCGGCTTCCTTCGCTCTGCAGTGACAGATGCGTCCCTTTCCTTAAGGCTCTTTCCACAGGCACCACCGCGCTTCTCTCTCAGGCAGAGCGGAAGCCCAGGCAAAGAGGATTTCACTCCATGCGGGTTTATTCCACCGTGCAGTGGAGACTAGCTCCGGCAAGCAGCAGGCAGCATCCCACAGAACCGACTCTGATTTCCCAGCGACTGCTATGCTTTCGCAGAGGTTTTCAGCTTGGCGCAAACCGCACTTCGCTGCTGCTTCCTCAGCAAGGCTTTGGTCGTTTGCTCTGTCGCGGCAGGAAAGAAGAGCCGCGGGAGAGCTGGTGCCTCTTGGGCCTTGTTTTCCCGGGCTCCAAGTTCGCGCCCGGGGTTCACCTTGCTAAGCCGATCTAAGCAGACACAGTCACAACCCTGCAGCAGCGTGCGTGGCCTAGCATGACACTCTATGCCTATTACCATCTCCTGGCGTAGGTAAGGCTTTGCCTTTTGCTCCGGCGCTCGGGCAGACTTGGGGTCAAGGCCAGTGCCTTCACCACAGGAGAGAGGAGGCAACAGGATCCCTGCACAGGGCCCGAGCACTGGGATGGGGAACAGTGGGGACTGTCTCCACTCTTTCCCCGGCACACCCCGGCCACCCACAATGCTGCCACATCTTGGTGGAAGAGGGCATCTGACTGCACGTTTCTCCATGGGGTTGTTTCTGCGAGTTCCGGGTATGGCACCTGGTGGCAAGCCCAAGTCTGCCCTTGGGACAGGTGGCCAAGGAGATGCTTTCCCCTTGGGACCAGAGGCACAGGACAGGCCTGCCTTCTGCCCAGACTCCTTCCTCAGAGTGGAGCACGCACCCATGCCCTTGTCGTCCCCTCATGTCTCCTTAGCAGCCAGGCTTCAATCTCTCCGCACAGGGAGCAGAGGACACTTGTCTTCTCATGGCCTGCTGTTTGTGCCTCGGCAGGCTATTCTGACTCCCGAGCGTTTCCAGACCCACGGCCAAGGGATCCTTCTCTTCCCCGGGGGCGGCGTGCTGTGCCTTCCCCAAAATTGCTCCTGGGGAGCGCGGTGACAGACGTGTGCAACCATGCTTCTCTCTCAGGCAGAGGGGATGCTAGGGCAAAGAGGATTTCGCTCCATGCGGGTATCTTCCACCATGTTGCCGAGACTCGCTCAGGCAAGCAGCAGCAGCATCCCCAAACACAACTCTGATTTCCCAACGAATGCTGTGCTTTCCTAAGGGAGAGGCCCAGGCAAAGAGGCTTTCGCTGTATGCGGGTTTCTCCCACCGCGAGACTGGGCTCAGGGAAGCAGCAGCAGCCCGGACATTTCTCAGCGAATGCTGTGCTTTTGCAGAGGCTTTGGTTTGGAGCGAACAGCACTTCGCCGCTGCTTCCTCAGCAAAGCTTCAGTCGCGTCAGGGTAGAGGAGCCTCGGGAGAGCTGGTGCCTCTTGGGCCTTGCTTTCCCTGGCTCCATGTTCGCGTCCTGGGTTCACCCTGCCAGGCCGAACTAAGCAGACACAGTCGCAACCGTGCAGTAGCGCGCTTAGCCTAGGATGGCACTCCATGCACACTACCATCTCCCGGTGTAGGTATCGCTTGGCCTTTTACTCTGGCGCTCAGGCCGACTCGCGGGCTAGGCCTGTGCTTTCCCACAGGAAAGGAGAGGTGACAGGATCCCTGCACACCGCCCGTGCACTGAATAGGGAGCTTTGGGGGACTGTCACCACTCCTTCCCCTTAAAACCCGGGCCTCCTCCAAGCTTCTACATCCCGGAGGAAGACGGCATCTGATGGCCAGGTCTTTCTGGGAGTTGTTTCTCGAGTTTAGGGTAGGCGCCTGGTGGCAAGCCCATGGCTCCACCACGGTCAGGTGGCCAAGGAGCTGCTGTCTCCCTTGGGCCCAAAGGCTCAGGACAGGCATGCTTTCTGCCCAGACTCCTTCAGCAGAGTGGAGCCCTTTCCCCTGCCCTAATCTTCCCCTCGTGTCTCCTTAGCAGCCCGGCTTCCTTCGCTCTGCAGTGACAGATGTGTCCCTTTCCTTAAGGCTCTTTCCACAGGCACCACCGCGCTTCTCTCTCAGGCAGAGTGGATGCCCAGGCAAAGAGAATTTCGCCCCATGCGGGTTTATTCCACCGTGCAGTGGAGACTAACTCCGGCAAGCAGCAGGCAGCATCCCACAGACCCGACTCTGATTTCCCAGAGAATGCTGTACTTTCCCAGAGGGGATGCCCTGGCAAAGAAGCTTTCGCTCTATGCGGGTTTTTCCCATCGTGCTGCGAATACTAGGCTAAGGCAAGCAACAAAAGCAGCCCACAGAACCGACTCTGATTTCCCAGCGACTGCTATGCTTTCGCAGAGGTTTTCAGCTTGGCGCCAACCGCACTTCGCTTCTGCTTCCTCAGCAAGGCTTTGGTCGTTCGCTCTGTCGCGGCAGGAAAGAAGAGACGCGGGAGAGCTGGTGCCTCTTGGGCCTTGTTTTCCCGGGCTCCAAGTTCGCGCCCGGGGTTCACCTTGCTAAGCCGAACTAAGCAGACACAGTCACAACCCTGCAGCAGCGTGCGTGGCCTAGCATGACACTCTATGCCTATTACCATCTCCTGGCGTAGGTAAGGCTTTGCCTTTTGCTCCGGCGCTTGGGCAGACTCGGGGTCAAGGCCAGTGCCTTCACCACAGGAGAGAGGAGGCAACAGGTTCCCTGCACAGGGCCCGAGCACTGGGATGGGGAACAGTGGGGACTGTCTCCACTCTTTCCCCGGCACACCCCGGCCACCCACAATGCTGCCACATCTTGGTGGAAGAGGGCATCTGACTGCACGTTTCTCCATGGGGTTGTTTCTGCGAGTTCCGGGTATGGCACCTGGTGGCAAGCCCAAGTCTGCCCTTGGGACAGGTGGCCAAGGAGATGCTTTCCCCTTGGGACCAGAGGCACAGGACAGGCCTGCCTTCTGCCCAGACTCCTTCCTCAGAGTGGAGCATGCACCCTTGCCCTTGTCGTCCCCTCATGTGTCCTTAGCAGCCAGGCTTCAATCTCTCCGCACAGGGAGTAGAGGACACTTGTCTTCTCATGGCCTGCTGTTCGTGCCTCGGCAGGCTATTCTGACTCCAGAGCTTTCCAGACCCAAGGCCAAGGGATCCTTCTCTTCCCCGGGGGCGGCGTGCTGTGCCTTCCCCACACTTGCTCCTGGGGAGCGTGGTGACAGACGTGAGCAACCATGCTTGTCTCTCAGGCAGAAAGGATGCTAGGGCAAAGAGGATTTCGCTCCATGCGGGTATCTTCCAACATGCTGCGGAGACTCACTTAAGCAAGCAGCAGCAGCATCCCCAAACCCAACTCTGATTTCCCAACGAATGCTGTGCTTTCCAAGGGGAGATGCCCAGGCAAAGGGGCTTTCGCTGTATGCGGGTTTCTCCCACCGCGAGACTGGGCTCAGGCACGCAGCAGCAGCCCCCAAAAAGTGGAGCCATTTCCCCTGCCCTAATCTTCCCCTCGTGTCTCCTTAGCAGCCCGGCTTCCTTCGCTCTGCAGTGACAGATGTGTCCCTTTCCTTAAGGCTCTTTCCACAGGCACCACCGCGCTTCTCTCTCAGGCAGAGTGGATGCCCAGGCAAAGAGTATTTCGCCCCATGCGGGTTTATTCCACCGTGCAGTGGAGACTAGCTCCGGCAAGCAGCAGGCAGCATCCCACAGACCCGACTCTGATTTCCCAGAGAATGCTGTACTTTCCCAGAGGGGATGCCCCGGCAAAGAAGCTTTCGCTCTATGCGGGTTTTTCCCATCGTGCTGCGAATACTAGGCTAAGGCAAGCAACAAAAGCAGCCCACAGAACCGACTCTGATTTCCCAGCGACTGCTATGCTTTCGCAGAGGTTTTCAGCTTGGCGCAAACCGCACTTCGCTTCTGCTTCCTCAGCAAGGCTTTGGTCGTTCGCTCTGTCGCGGCAGGAAAGAAGAGACGCGGGAGAGCTGGTGCCTCTTGGGCCTTGTTTTCCCGGGCTCCAAGTTCGCGCCCGGGGTTCACCTTGCTAAGCCGAACTAAGCAGACACAGTCACAACCCTGCAGCAGCGTGCGTGGCCTAGCATGACACTCTATGCCTATTACCATCTCCTGGCGTAGGTAAGGCTTTGCCTTTTGCTCCGGCGCTTGGGCAGACTCGGGGTCAAGGCCAGTGCCTTCACCACAGGAGAGAGGAGGCAACAGGTTCCCTGCACAGGGCCCGAGCACTGGGATGGGGAACAGTGGGGACTGTCTCCACTCTTTCCCCGGCACACCCCGGCCACCCACAATGCTGCCACATCTTGGTGGAAGAGGGCATCTGACTGCACGTTTCTCCATGGGGTTGTTTCTGCGAGTTCCGGGTATGGCACCTGGTGGCAAGCCCAAGTCTGCCCTTGGGACAGGTGGCCAAGGAGATGCTTTCCCCTTGGGACCAGAGGCACAGGACAGGCCTGCCTTCTGCCCAGACTCCTTCCTCAGAGTGGAGCATGCACCCTTGCCCTTGTCGTCCCCTCATGTGTCCTTAGCAGCCAGGCTTCAATCTCTCCGCACAGGGAGTAGAGGACACTTGTCTTCTCATGGCCTGCTGTTCGTGCCTCGGCAGGCTATTCTGACTCCAGAGCTTTCCAGACCCAAGGCCAAGGGATCCTTCTCTTCCCCGGGGGCGGCGTGCTGTGCCTTCCCCACACTTGCTCCTGGGGAGCGTGGTGACAGACGTGAGCAACCATGCTTGTCTCTCAGGCAGAAAGGATGCTAGGGCAAAGAGGATTTCGCTCCATGCGGGTATCTTCCAACATGCTGCGGAGACTCACTTAAGCAAGCAGCAGCAGCATCCCCAAACCCAACTCTGATTTCCCAACGAATGCTGTGCTTTCCAAGGGGAGATGCCCAGGCAAAGGGGCTTTCGCTGTATGCGGGTTTCTCCCACCGCGAGACTGGGCTCAGGCACGCAGCAGCAGCCCCCAAAAAGTGGAGCCATTTCCCCTGCCCTAATCTTCCCCTCGTGTCTCCTTAGCAGCCCGGCTTCCTTCGCTCTGCAGTGACAGATGTGTCCCTTTCCTTAAGGCTCTTTCCACAGGCACCACCGCGCTTCTCTCTCAGGCAGAGTGGATGCCCAGGCAAAGAGTATTTCGCCCCATGCGGGTTTATTCCACCGTGCAGTGGAGACTAGCTCCGGCAAGCAGCAGGCAGCATCCCACAGACCCGACTCTGATTTCCCAGAGAATGCTGTACTTTCCCAGAGGGGATGCCCCGGCAAAGAAGCTTTCGCTCTATGCGGGTTTTTCCCATCGTGCTGCGAATACTAGGCTAAGGCAAGCAACAAAAGCAGCCCACAGAACCGACTCTGATTTCCCAGCGACTGCTATGCTTTCGCAGAGGTTTTCAGCTTGGCGCAAACCGCACTTCGCTTCTGCTTCCTCAGCAAGGCTTTGGTCGTCCGCTCTGTCGCGGCAGGAAAGAAAAGCCGCGGAAGAGCTGGTGCCTCTTGGGCCTTGTTTTCCCGGGCTCCAAGTTCGCGCCCCGGGTTCACCTTGCTAAGCCGAACTAAGCAGACACAGTCACAACCCTGCAGCAGCGTGCGTGGCCTAGCATGACACTCTATGCCTATTACCATCTCCTGGCGTAGGTAAGGCTTTGCCTTTTGCTCCGGCGCTTGGGCAGACTCGGGGTCAAGGCCAGTGCCTTCACCACAGGAGAGAGGAGGCAACAGGATCCCTGCAAGGGCCCGAGCACGGGGATGGGGAACAGTGGGGACTGTCTCCACTCTTTCCCCGGCACACCCCGGCCACCCACAATGCTGCCACATCTTGGTGGAAGAGGGCATCTGACTGCACGTTTCTCCATGGGGTTGTTTCTGCGAGTTCGGGGTATGGCACCTGGTGGCAAGCCCAAGTCTGCCCTTGGGACAGGTGGCCAAGGAGATGCTTTCCCCTTGGGACCAGAGGCACAGGACAGGCCTGCCTTTTGCCCAGACTCCTTCCACAGAGTGGAGCATGCACCCTTGCCCTTGTCGTCCCCTCATGTGTCCTTAGCAGCCAGGCTTCAATCTCTCCGCACAGGGAGTAGAGGACACTTGTCTTCTCATGGCCTGCTGTTCGTGCCTTGGCAGGCTATTCTGACTCCCGAGCTTTCCAGACCCAAGGCCAAGGGATCCTTCTCTTCCCTGGGGCGGCGTGCTGTGCCTTCCCCAAAATTGCTCCTGGGGAGCGGGGTGACAGACGTGTGCAACCATGCTTCTCTCTCAGGCAGAGGGGATGCTAGGGCAAAGAGGATTTCGCTCCATGCGGGTATCTTCCACCATGTTGCCGAGACTCGCTCAGGCAAGCAGCAGCAGCATCCCCAAACCCAACTCTGATTTCCCAACGAATGCTGTGCTTTAATAAGGGAGAGGCCCAGGCAAAGAGGCTTTCGCTGTATGCGGGTTTCTCCCACCGCCAAGACTGGGCTCAGGGAAGCAGCAGCAGACCGCACAACATTTCTCAGCGAATGCTGTGCTTTCGCAGAGGCTTTGGTTTGGAGCGAACAGCACTTCGCCGCTGCTTCCTCAGCAAAGCTTCAGTCGAGTCAGGGAAGAAGAGCCGCGGGAGAGCTGTTGCCTCTTGGGCCTTGCTTTCCCTGGCTCCATGTTCGCGCCCGGATTTCACTTTGCTAAGCCGAACTAGGCAGACACAGTCACAACCCTGCAGCAGCGTGCGTGGCCTAGCATGGCACTCTATTCCTAATTCCATCTCCTGCTCTGGTAAGGCTTTGCCTTTTGCTCCGGTGCTCGGGCAGACTCGGGGTCAAGGCCAGTGCCTTCACCACAGGAGAGAGGAGGCAACAGGATCCCTGCACACGGCCCGGGCACTGGGATGGGGAACTGTGGGGGACTGTCTCCACTCCTTCCCCGCCGCACCCCCTGTCACCCACAATGCTGCCACATCTTGGTGGAAGATGGCATCTGACTGACCGTTTCTCCATGGGGTTGTTTCTGCAAGTTCCAGGTATGGCACCTGGTGGCAAGCCCAAGTCTGCCCTTGGGACAGGTGGCCAAGGAGATGCTGTCCCCTTGGTAACAGAGGCACAGGACAGGCCTGCCTTCTGCCCAGACTCCTTAGAGTGGAGCACGCGCCCCTGCCCTAGTCGTCCCCTCATGTCTCCTTAGCAGCCAGGCTTCCATCTCTCCGCACAGGGAGCGGGTGACACATGTCTGGCCACCGGCCTGCATTTCGAGCCGCGGCAGGCTATCCTGTTCCCGAGCGTTTCCCGACCCCAAGGCCAAGGGATCCTTCTCTTCCCCGGGGGCGGCGTGCTGTGCCTTCCCCTCACTTGCTCCTGGGGAGCGCGGTGACAGACGTGAGCAACCATGCTTGTCTCTCAGGCAGAAAGGATGCTAGGGCAAAGAGGATTTCGCTCCATGCGGGTATCTTCCAACATGCTGCGGAGACTCACTTAAGCAAGCAGCAGCAGCATCCCCAAACCCAACTCTGATTTCCCAACGAATGCTGTGCTTTCCAAGGGGAGATGCCCAGGCAAAGGGGCTTTCGCTGTATGCGGGTTTCTCCCACCGCGAGACTGGGCTCAGGCACGCAGCAGCAGCCCCCAAAAAGTGGAGCCATTTCCCCTGCCCTAATCTTCCCCTCGTGTCTCCTTAGCAGCCCGGCTTCCTTCGCTCTGCAGTGACAGATGTGTCCCTTTCCTTAAGGCTCTTTCCACAGGCACCACCGCGCTTCTCTCTCAGGCAGAGTGGATGCCCAGGCAAAGAGTATTTCGCCCCATGCGGGTTTATTCCACCGTGCAGTGGAGACTAGCTCCGGCAAGCAGCAGGCAGCATCCCACAGACCCGACTCTGATTTCCCAGAGAATGCTGTACTTTCCCAGAGGGGATGCCCCGGCAAAGAAGCTTTCGCTCTATGCGGGTTTTTCCCATCGTGCTGCGAATACTAGGCTAAGGCAAGCAACAAAAGCAGCCCACAGAACCGACTCTGATTTCCCAGCGACTGCTATGCTTTCGCAGAGGTTTTCAGCTTGGCGCAAACCGCACTTCGCTTCTGCTTCCTCAGCAAGGCTTTGGTCGTCCGCTCTGTCGCGGCAGGAAAGAAAAGCCGCGAAAGAGCTGGTGCGTCTTGGGCCTTGTTTTCCCGGGTTCCAAGTTCGCGCCCCGGGTTCACCTTGCTAAGCCGAACTAAGCAGACACAGTCACAACCCTGCAGCAGCGTGCGTGGCCTAGCATGACACTCTATGCCTATTACCATCTCCTGGCGTAGGTAAGGCTTTGCCTTTTGCTCCGGCGCTTGGGCAGACTCGGGGTCAAGGCCAGTGCCTTCACCACAGGAGAGAGGAGGCAACAGGATCCCTGCAAGGGCCCGAGCACGGGGATGGGGAACAGTGGGGACTGTCTCCACTCTTTCCCCGGCACACCCCGGCCACCCACAATGCTGCCACATCTTGGTGGAAGAGGGCATCTGACTGCACGTTTCTCCATGGGGTTGTTTCTGCGAGTTCGGGGTATGGCACCTGGTGGCAAGCCCAAGTCTGCCCTTGGGACAGGTGGCCAAGGAGATGCTTTCCCCTTGGGACCAGAGGCACAGGACAGGCCTGCCTTTTGCCCAGACTCCTTCCACAGAGTGGAGCATGCACCCTTGCCCTTGTCGTCCCCTCATGTGTCCTTAGCAGCCAGGCTTCAATCTCTCCGCACAGGGAGTAGAGGACACTTGTCTTCTCATGGCCTGCTGTTCGTGCCTTGGCAGGCTATTCTGACTCCCGAGCTTTCCAGACCCAAGGCCAAGGGATCCTTCTCTTCCCTGGGGCGGCGTGCTGTGCCTTCCCCAAAATTGCTCCTGGGGAGCGGGGTGACAGACGTGTGCAACCATGCTTCTCTCTCAGGCAGAGGGGATGCTAGGGCAAAGAGGATTTCGCTCCATGCGGGTATCTTCCACCATGTTGCCGAGACTCGCTCAGGCAAGCAGCAGCAGCATCCCCAAACCCAACTCTGATTTCCCAACGAATGCTGTGCTTTCCTAAGGGAGAGGCCCAGGCAAAGAGGCTTTCGCTGTATGCGGGTTTCTCCCACCGCGAGACTGGGCTCAGGGAAGCAGCAGCAGCCCGGACATTTCTCAGCGAATGCTGTGCTTTTGCAGAGGCTTTGGTTTGGAGCGAACAGCACTTCGCCGCTGCTTCCTCAGCAAAGCTTCAGTCGCGTCAGGGAAGAGGAGCCTCGGGAGAGCTGGTGCCTCTTGGGCCTTGCTTTCCCTGGCTCCATGTTCGCGTCCTGGGTTCACCCTGCCAGGCCGAACTAAGCAGACACAGTCGCAACCGTGCAGTAGCGCGCTTAGCCTAGGATGGCACTCCATGCACACTACCATCTCCCGGTGTAGGTATCGCTTGGCCTTTTACTCTGGCGCTCAGGCCGACTCGCGGGCTAGGCCTGTGCTTTCCCCACAGGAAAGGAGAGGTGACAGGATCCCTGCACACCGCCCGTGCACTGAATAGGGAGCTTTGGGGGACTGTCACCACTCCTTCCCCTTAAAACCCGGGCCTCCTCCAAACTTCTACATCCCGGAGGAAGACGGCATCTGATGGCCAGGTCTTTCTGGGAGTTGTTTCTCGAGTTTAGGGTAGGCGCCTGGTGGCAAGCCCATGGCTCCACCACGGTCAGGTGGCCAAGGAGCTGCTGTCTCCTTGGGCCCAAAGGCTCAGGACAGGCATGCTTTCTGCCCAGACTCCTTCAGCAGAGTGGAGCCCTTTCCCCTGCCCTAATCTTCCCCTCGTGTCTCCTTAGCAGCCCGGCTTCCTTCGCTCTGCAGTGACAGATGTGTCCCTTTCCTTAAGGCTCTTTCCACAGGCACCACCGCGCTTCTCTCTCAGGCAGAGTGGATGCCCAGGCAAAGAGAATTTCGCCCCATGCGGGTTTATTCCACCGTGCAGTGGAGACTAACTCCGGCAAGCAGCAGGCAGCATCCCACAGACCCGACTCTGATTTCCCAGAGAATGCTGTACTTTCCCAGAGGGGATGCCCTGGCAAAGAAGCTTTCGCTCTATGCGGGTTTTTCCCATCGTGCTGCGAATACTAGGCTAAGGCAAGCAACAAAAGCAGCCCACAGAACCGACTCTGATTTCCCAGCGACTGCTATGCTTTCGCAGAGGTTTTCAGCTTGGCGCAAACCGCACTTCGCTTCTGCTTCCTCAGCAAGGCTTTGGTCGTTCGCTCTGTCGCGGCAGGAAAGAAGAGACGCGGGAGAGCTGGTGCCTCTTGGGCCTTGTTTTCCCGGGCTCCAAGTTCGCGCCCGGGGTTCACCTTGCTAAGCCGAACTAAGCAGACACAGTCACAACCCTGCAGCAGCGTGCGTGGCCTAGCATGACACTCTATGCCTATTACCATCTCCTGGCGTAGGTAAGGCTTTGCCTTTTGCTCCGGCGCTTGGGCAGACTCGGGGTCAAGGCCAGTGCCTTCACCACAGGAGAGAGGAGGCAACAGGTTCCCTGCACAGGGCCCGAGCACTGGGATGGGGAACAGTGGGGACTGTCTCCACTCTTTCCCCGGCACACCCCGGCCACCCACAATGCTGCCACATCTTGGTGGAAGAGGGCATCTGACTGCACGTTTCTCCATGGGGTTGTTTCTGCGAGTTCCGGGTATGGCACCTGGTGGCAAGCCCAAGTCTGACCTTGGGACAGGTGGCCAAGGAGATGCTTTCCCCTTGGGACCAGAGGCACAGGACAGGCCTGCCTTCTGCCCAGACTCCTTCCTCAGAGTGGAGCATGCACCCTTGCCCTTGTCGTCCCCTCATGTGTCCTTAGCAGCCAGGCTTCAATCTCTCCGCACAGGGAGTAGAGGACACTTGTCTTCTCATGGCCTGCTGTTCGTGCCTCGGCAGGCTATTCTGACTCCCGAGCTTTCCAGACCCAAGGCCAAGGGATCCTTCTCTTCCCCGGGGGCGGCGTGCTGTGCCTTCCCCACACTTGCTCCTGGGGAGCGTGGTGACAGACGTGAGCAACCATGCTTGTCTCTCAGGCAGAAAGGATGCTAGGGCAAAGAGGATTTCGCTCCATGCGGGTATCTTCCAACATGCTGCGGAGACTCACTTAAGCAAGCAGCAGCAGCATCCCCAAACCCAACTCTGATTTCCCAACGAATGCTGTGCTTTCCAAGGGGAGATGCCCAGGCAAAGGGGCTTTCGCTGTATGCGGGTTTCTTCCACCGCGAGACTGGGCTCAGGCACGCAGCAGCAGCCCCCAAAAAGTGGAGCCATTTCCCCTGCCCTAATCTTCCCCTCGTGTCTCCTTAGCAGCCCGGCTTCCTTCGCTCTGCAGTGACAGATGTGTCCCTTTCCTTAAGGCTCTTTCCACAGGCACCACCGCGCTTCTCTCTCAGGCAGAGTGGATGCCCAGGCAAAGAGTATTTCGCCCCATGCGGGTTTATTCCACCGTGCAGTGGAGACTAGCTCCGGCAAGCAGCAGGCAGCATCCCACAGACCCGACTCTGATTTCCCAGAGAATGCTGTACTTTCCCAGAGGGGATGCCCCGGCAAAGAAGCTTTCGCTCTATGCGGGTTTTTCCCATCGTGCTGCGAATACTAGGCTAAGGCAAGCAACAAAAGCAGCCCACAGAACCGACTCTGATTTCCCAGCGACTGCTATGCTTTCGCAGAGGTTTTCAGCTTGGCGCAAACCGCACTTCGCTTCTGCTTCCTCAGCAAGGCTTTGGTCGTCCGCTCTGTCGCGGCAGGAAAGAAAAGCCGCGGAAGAGCTGGTGCCTCTTGGGCCTTGTTTTCCCGGGCTCCAAGTTCGCGCCCCGGGTTCACCTTGCTAAGCCGAACTAAGCAGACACAGTCACAACCCTGCAGCAGCGTGCGTGGCCTAGCATGACACTCTATGCCTATTACCATCTCCTGGCGTAGGTAAGGCTTTGCCTTTTGCTCCGGCGCTTGGGCAGACTCGGGGTCAAGGCCAGTGCCTTCACCACAGGAGAGAGGAGGCAACAGGATCCCTGCAAGGGCCCGAGCACGGGGATGGGGAACAGTGGGGACTGTCTCCACTCTTTCCCCGGCACACCCCGGCCACCCACAATGCTGCCACATCTTGGTGGAAGAGGGCATCTGACTGCACGTTTCTCCATGGGGTTGTTTCTGCGAGTTCGGGGTATGGCACCTGGTGGCAAGCCCAAGTCTGCCCTTGGGACAGGTGGCCAAGGAGATGCTTTCCCCTTGGGACCAGAGGCACAGGACAGGCCTGCCTTTTGCCCAGACTCCTTCCACAGAGTGGAGCATGCACCCTTGCCCTTGTCGTCCCCTCATGTGTCCTTAGCAGCCAGGCTTCAATCTCTCCGCACAGGGAGTAGAGGACACTTGTCTTCTCATGGCCTGCTGTTCGTGCCTTGGCAGGCTATTCTGACTCCCGAGCTTTCCAGACCCAAGGCCAAGGGATCCTTCTCTTCCCTGGGGCGGCGTGCTGTGCCTTCCCCAAAATTGCTCCTGGGGAGCGGGGTGACAGACGTGTGCAACCATGCTTCTCTCTCAGGCAGAGGGGATGCTAGGGCAAAGAGGATTTCGCTCCATGCGGGTATCTTCCACCATGTTGCCGAGACTCGCTCAGGCAAGCAGCAGCAGCATCCCCAAACCCAACTCTGATTTCCCAACGAATGCTGTGCTTTAATAAGGGAGAGGCCCAGGCAAAGAGGCTTTCGCTGTATGCGGGTTTCTCCCACCGCCAAGACTGGGCTCAGGGAAGCAGCAGCAGACCGCACAACATTTCTCAGCGAATGCTGTGCTTTCGCAGAGGCTTTGGTTTGGAGCGAACAGCACTTCGCCGCTGCTTCCTCAGCAAAGCTTCAGTCGAGTCAGGGAAGAAGAGCCGCGGGAGAGCTGTTGCCTCTTGGGCCTTGCTTTCCCTGGCTCCATGTTCGCGCCCGGATTTCACTTTGCTAAGCCGAACTAGGCAGACACAGTCACAACCCTGCAGCAGCGTGCGTGGCCTAGCATGGCACTCTATTCCTAATTCCATCTCCTGCTCTGGTAAGGCTTTGCCTTTTGCTCCGGTGCTCGGGCAGACTCGGGGTCAAGGCCAGTGCCTTCACCACAGGAGAGAGGAGGCAACAGGATCCCTGCACACGGCCCGGGCACTGGGATGGGGAACTGTGGGGGACTGTCTCCACTCCTTCCCCGCCGCACCCCCTGTCACCCACAATGCTGCCACATCTTGGTGGAAGATGGCATCTGACTGACCGTTTCTCCATGGGGTTGTTTCTGCAAGTTCCAGGTATGGCACCTGGTGGCAAGCCCAAGTCTGCCCTTGGGACAGGTGGCCAAGGAGATGCTGTCCCCTTGGTAACAGAGGCACAGGACAGGCCTGCCTTCTGCCCAGACTCCTTAGAGTGGAGCACGCGCCCCTGCCCTAGTCGTCCCCTCATGTCTCCTTAGCAGCCAGGCTTCCATCTCTCCGCACAGGGAGCGGGTGACACATGTCTGGCCACCGGCCTGCATTTCGAGCCGCGGCAGGCTATCCTGTTCCCGAGCGTTTCCCGACCCCAAGGCCAAGGGATCCTTCTCTTCCCCGGGGGCGGCGTGCTGTGCCTTCCCCTCACTTGCTCCTGGGGAGCGCGGTGACAGACGTGAGCAACCATGCTTGTCTCTCAGGCAGAAAGGATGCTAGGGCAAAGAGGATTTCGCTCCATGCGGGTATCTTCCAACATGCTGCGGAGACTCACTTAAGCAAGCAGCAGCAGCATCCCCAAACCCAACTCTGATTTCCCAACGAATGCTGTGCTTTCCAAGGGGAGATGCCCAGGCAAAGGGGCTTTCGCTGTATGCGGGTTTCTCCCACCGCGAGACTGGGCTCAGGCACGCAGCAGCAGCCCCCAAAAAGTGGAGCCATTTCCCCTGCCCTAATCTTCCCCTCGTGTCTCCTTAGCAGCCCGGCTTCCTTCGCTCTGCAGTGACAGATGTGTCCCTTTCCTTAAGGCTCTTTCCACAGGCACCACCGCGCTTCTCTCTCAGGCAGAGTGGATGCCCAGGCAAAGAGTATTTCGCCCCATGCGGGTTTATTCCACCGTGCAGTGGAGACTAGCTCCGGCAAGGAGCAGGCAGCATCCCACAGACCCGACTCTGATTTCCCAGAGAATGCTGTACTTTCCCAGAGGGGATGCCCCGGCAAAGAAGCTTTCGCTCTATGCGGGTTTTTCCCATCGTGCTGCGAATACTAGGCTAAGGCAAGCAACAAAAGCAGCCCACAGAACCGACTCTGATTTCCCAGCGACTGCTATGCTTTCGCAGAGGTTTTCAGCTTGGCGCAAACCGCACTTCGCTTCTGCTTCCTCAGCAAGGCTTTGGTCGTCCGCTCTGTCGCGGCAGGAAAGAAAAGCCGCGGAAGAGCTGGTGCGTCTTGGGCCTTGTTTTCCCGGGCTCCAAGTTCGCGCCCCGGGTTCACCTTGCTAAGCCGAACTAAGCAGACACAGTCACAACCCTGCAGCAGCGTGCGTGGCCTAGCATGACACTCTATGCCTATTACCATCTCCTGGCGTAGGTAAGGCTTTGCCTTTTGCTCCGGCGCTTGGGCAGACTCGGGGTCAAGGCCAGTGCCTTCACCACAGGAGAGAGGAGGCAACAGGATCCCTGCAAGGGCCCGAGCACGGGGATGGGGAACAGTGGGGACTGTCTCCACTCTTTCCCCGGCACACCCCGGCCACCCACAATGCTGCCACATCTTGGTGGAAGAGGGCATCTGACTGCACGTTTCTCCATGGGGTTGTTTCTGCGAGTTCGGGGTATGGCACCTGGTGGCAAGCCCAAGTCTGCCCTTGGGACAGGTGGCCAAGGAGATGCTTTCCCCTTGGGACCAGAGGCACAGGACAGGCCTGCCTTTTGCCCAGACTCCTTCCACAGAGTGGAGCATGCACCCTTGCCCTTGTCGTCCCCTCATGTGTCCTTAGCAGCCAGGCTTCAATCTCTCCGCACAGGGAGTAGAGGACACTTGTCTTCTCATGGCCTGCTGTTCGTGCCTTGGCAGGCTATTCTGACTCCCGAGCTTTCCAGACCCAAGGCCAAGGGATCCTTCTCTTCCCTGGGGCGGCGTGCTGTGCCTTCCCCAAAATTGCTCCTGGGGAGCGGGGTGACAGACGTGTGCAACCATGCTTCTCTCTCAGGCAGAGGGGATGCTAGGGCAAAGAGGATTTCGCTCCATGCGGGTATCTTCCACCATGTTGCCGAGACTCGCTCAGGCAAGCAGCAGCAGCATCCCCAAACCCAACTCTGATTTCCCAACGAATGCTGTGCTTTCCTAAGGGAGAGGCCCAGGCAAAGAGGCTTTCGCTGTATGCGGGTTTCTCCCACCGCGAGACTGGGCTCAGGGAAGCAGCAGCAGCCCGGATCATTTCTCAGCGAATGCTGTGCTTTTGCAGAGGCTTTGGTTTGGAGCGAACAGCACTTCGCCGCTGCTTCCTCAGCAAAGCTTCAGTCGCGTCAGGGAAGAGGAGCCTCGGGAGAGCTGGTGCCTCTTGGGCCTTGCTTTCCCTGGCTCCATGTTCGCGTCCTGGGTTCACCCTGCCAGGCCGAACTAAGCAGACACAGTCGCAACCGTGCAGTAGAGCGCTTAGCCTAGGATGGCACTCCATGCACACTACCATCTCCCGGTGTAGGTATCGCTTGGCCTTTTACTCTGGCGCTCAGGCCGACTCGCGGGCTAGGCCTGTGCTTTCCCCACAGGAAAGGAGAGGTGACAGGATCCCTGCACACCGCCCGTGCACTGAATAGGGAGCTTTGGGGGACTGTCACCACTCCTTCCCCTTAAAACCCGGGCCTCCTCCAAGCTTCTACATCCCGGAGGAAGACGGCATCTGATGGCCAGGTCTTTCTGGGAGTTGTTTCTCGAGTTTAGGGTAGGCGCCTGGTGGCAAGCCCATGGCTCCACCACGGTCAGGTGGCCAAGGAGCTGCTGTCTCCTTGGGCCCAAAGGCTCAGGACAGGCATGCTTTCTGCCCAGACTCCTTCAGCAGAGTGGAGCCCTTTCCCCTGCCCTAATCTTCCCCTCGTGTCTCCTTAGCAGCCCGGCTTCCTTCGCTCTGCAGTGACAGATGTGTCCCTTTCCTTAAGGCTCTTTCCACAGGCACCACCGCGCTTCTCTCTCAGGCAGAGTGGATGCCCAGGCAAAGAGAATTTCGCCCCATGCGGGTTTATTCCACCGTGCAGTGGAGACTAACTCCGGCAAGCAGCAGGCAGCATCCCACAGACCCGACTCTGATTTCCCAGAGAATGCTGTACTTTCCCAGAGGGGATGCCCTGGCAAAGAAGCTTTCGCTCTATGCGGGTTTTTCCCATCGTGCTGCGAATACTAGGCTAAGGCAAGCAACAAAAGCAGCCCACAGAACCGACTCTGATTTCCCAGCGACTGCTATGCTTTCGCAGAGGTTTTCAGCTTGGCGCAAACCGCACTTCGCTTCTGCTTCCTCAGCAAGGCTTTGGTCGTTCGCTCTGTCGCGGCAGGAAAGAAGAGACGCGGGAGAGCTGGTGCCTCTTGGGCCTTGTTTTCCCGGGCTCCAAGTTCGCGCCCGGGGTTCACCTTGCTAAGCCGAACTAAGCAGACACAGTCACAACCCTGCAGCAGCGTGCGTGGCCTAGCATGACACTCTATGCCTATTACCATCTCCTGGCGTAGGTAAGGCTTTGCCTTTTGCTCCGGCGCTTGGGCAGACTCGGGGTCAAGGCCAGTGCCTTCACCACAGGAGAGAGGAGGCAACAGGTTCCCTGCACAGGGCCCGAGCACTGGGATGGGGAACAGTGGGGACTGTCTCCACTCTTTCCCCGGCACACCCCGGCCACCCACAATGCTGCCACATCTTGGTGGAAGAGGGCATCTGACTGCACGTTTCTCCATGGGGTTGTTTCTGCGAGTTCCGGGTATGGCACCTGGTGGCAAGCCCAAGTCTGACCTTGGGACAGGTGGCCAAGGAGATGCTTTCCCCTTGGGACCAGAGGCACAGGACAGGCCTGCCTTCTGCCCAGACTCCTTCCTCAGAGTGGAGCATGCACCCTTGCCCTTGTCGTCCCCTCATGTGTCCTTAGCAGCCAGGCTTCAATCTCTCCGCACAGGGAGTAGAGGACACTTGTCTTCTCATGGCCTGCTGTTCGTGCCTCGGCAGGCTATTCTGACTCCCGAGCTTTCCAGACCCAAGGCCAAGGGATCCTTCTCTTCCCCGGGGGCGGCGTGCTGTGCCTTCCCCACACTTGCTCCTGGGGAGCGTGGTGACAGACGTGAGCAACCATGCTTGTCTCTCAGGCAGAAAGGATGCTAGGGCAAAGAGGATTTCGCTCCATGCGGGTATCTTCCAACATGCTGCGGAGACTCACTTAAGCAAGCAGCAGCAGCATCCCCAAACCCAACTCTGATTTCCCAACGAATGCTGTGCTTTCCAAGGGGAGATGCCCAGGCAAAGGGGCTTTCGCTGTATGCGGGTTTCTCCCACCGCGAGACTGGGCTCAGGCACGCAGCAGCAGCCCCCAAAAAGTGGAGCCATTTCCCCTGCCCTAATCTTCCCCTCGTGTCTCCTTAGCAGCCCGGCTTCCTTCGCTCTGCAGTGACAGATGTGTCCCTTTCCTTAAGGCTCTTTCCACAGGCACCACCGCGCTTCTCTCTCAGGCAGAGTGGATGCCCAGGCAAAGAGAATTTCGCCCCATGCGGGTTTATTCCACCGTGCAGTGGAGACTAACTCCGGCAAGCAGCAGGCAGCATCCCACAGACCCGACTCTGATTTCCCAGAGAATGCTGTACTTTCCCAGAGGGGATGCCCTGGCAAAGAAGCTTTCGCTCTATGCGGGTTTTTCCCATCGTGCTGCGAATACTAGGCTAAGGCAAGCAACAAAAGCAGCCCACAGAACCGACTCTGATTTCCCAGCGACTGCTATGCTTTCGCAGAGGTTTTCAGCTTGGCGCAAACCGCACTTCGCTTCTGCTTCCTCAGCAAGGCTTTGGTCGTTCGCTCTGTCGCGGCAGGAAAGAAGAGACGCGGGAGAGCTGGTTCCTCTTGGGCCTTGTTTTCCCGGGCTCCAAGTTCGCGCCCGGGGTTCACCTTGCTAAGCCGAACTAAGCAGACACAGTCACAACCCTGCAGCAGCGTGCGTGGCCTAGCATGACACTCTATGCCTATTACCATCTCCTGGCGTAGGTAAGGCTTTGCCTTTTGCTCCGGCGCTTGGGCAGACTCGGGGTCAAGGCCAGTGCCTTCACCACAGGAGAGAGGAGGCAACAGGTTCCCTGCACAGGGCCCGAGCACTGGGATGGGGAACAGTGGGGACTGTCTCCACTCTTTCCCCGGCACACCCCGGCCACCCACAATGCTGCCACATCTTGGTGGAAGAGGGCATCTGACTGCACGTTTCTCCATGGGGTTGTTTCTGCGAGTTCCGGGTATGGCACCTGGTGGCAAGCCCAAGTCTGACCTTGGGACAGGTGGCCAAGGAGATGCTTTCCCCTTGGGACCAGAGGCACAGGACAGGCCTGCCTTCTGCCCAGACTCCTTCCTCAGAGTGGAGCATGCACCCTTGCCCTTGTCGTCCCCTCATGTGTCCTTAGCAGCCAGGCTTCAATCTCTCCGCACAGGGAGTAGAGGACACTTGTCTTCTCATGGCCTGCTGTTCGTGCCTCGGCAGGCTATTCTGACTCCCGAGCTTTCCAGACCCAAGGCCAAGGGATCCTTCTCTTCCCCGGGGGCGGCGTGCTGTGCCTTCCCCACACTTGCTCCTGGGGAGCGTGGTGACAGACGTGAGCAACCATGCTTGTCTCTCAGGCAGAAAGGATGCTAGGGCAAAGAGGATTTCGCTCCATGCGGGTATCTTCCAACATGCTGCGGAGACTCACTTAAGCAAGCAGCAGCAGCATCCCCAAACCCAACTCTGATTTCCCAACGAATGCTGTGCTTTCCAAGGGGAGATGCCCAGGCAAAGGGGCTTTCGCTGTATGCGGGTTTCTTCCACCGCGAGACTGGGCTCAGGCACGCAGCAGCAGCCCCCAAAAAGTGGAGCCATTTCCCCTGCCCTAATCTTCCCCTCGTGTCTCCTTAGCAGCCCGGCTTCCTTCGCTCTGCAGTGACAGATGTGTCCCTTTCCTTAAGGCTCTTTCCACAGGCACCACCGCGCTTCTCTCTCAGGCAGAGTGGATGCCCAGGCAAAGAGTATTTCGCCCCATGCGGGTTTATTCCACCGTGCAGTGGAGACTAGCTCCGGCAAGCAGCAGGCAGCATCCCACAGACCCGACTCTGATTTCCCAGAGAATGCTGTACTTTCCCAGAGGGGATGCCCCGGCAAAGAAGCTTTCGCTCTATGCGGGTTTTTCCCATCGTGCTGCGAATACTAGGCTAAGGCAAGCAACAAAAGCAGCCCACAGAACCGACTCTGATTTCCCAGCGACTGCTATGCTTTCGCAGAGGTTTTCAGCTTGGCGCAAACCGCACTTCGCTTCTGCTTCCTCAGCAAGGCTTTGGTCGTCCGCTCTGTCGCGGCAGGAAAGAAAAGCCGCGGAAGAGCTGGTGCGTCTTGGGCCTTGTTTTCCCGGGCTCCAAGTTCGCGCCCCGGGTTCACCTTGCTAAGCCGAACTAAGCAGACACAGTCACAACCCTGCAGCAGCGTGCGTGGCCTAGCATGACACTCTATGCCTATTACCATCTCCTGGCGTAGGTAAGGCTTTGCCTTTTGCTCCGGCGCTTGGGCAGACTCGGGGTCAAGGCCAGTGCCTTCACCACAGGAGAGAGGAGGCAACAGGATCCCTGCAAGGGCCCGAGCACGGGGATGGGGAACAGTGGGGACTGTCTCCACTCTTTCCCCGGCACACCCCGGCCACCCACAATGCTGCCACATCTTGGTGGAAGAGGGCATCTGACTGCACGTTTCTCCATGGGGTTGTTTCTGCGAGTTCGGGGTATGGCACCTGGTGGCAAGCCCAAGTCTGCCCTTGGGACAGGTGGCCAAGGAGATGCTTTCCCCTTGGGACCAGAGGCACAGGACAGGCCTGCCTTTTGCCCAGACTCCTTCCACAGAGTGGAGCATGCACCCTTGCCCTTGTCGTCCCCTCATGTGTCCTTAGCAGCCAGGCTTCAATCTCTCCGCACAGGGAGTAGAGGACACTTGTCTTCTCATGGCCTGCTGTTCGTGCCTTGGCAGGCTATTCTGACTCCCGAGCTTTCCAGACCCAAGGCCAAGGGATCCTTCTCTTCCCTGGGGCGGCGTGCTGTGCCTTCCCCAAAATTGCTCCTGGGGAGCGGGGTGACAGACGTGTGCAACCATGCTTCTCTCTCAGGCAGAGGGGATGCTAGGGCAAAGAGGATTTCGCTCCATGCGGGTATCTTCCACCATGTTGCCGAGACTCGCTCAGGCAAGCAGCAGCAGCATCCCCAAACCCAACTCTGATTTCCCAACGAATGCTGTGCTTTAATAAGGGAGAGGCCCAGGCAAAGAGGCTTTCGCTGTATGCGGGTTTCTCCCACCGCCAAGACTGGGCTCAGGGAAGCAGCAGCAGACCGCACAACATTTCTCAGCGAATGCTGTGCTTTCGCAGAGGCTTTGGTTTGGAGCGAACAGCACTTCGCCGCTGCTTCCTCAGCAAAGCTTCAGTCGAGTCAGGGAAGAAGAGCCGCGGGAGAGCTGTTGCCTCTTGGGCCTTGCTTTCCCTGGCTCCATGTTCGCGCCCGGATTTCACTTTGCTAAGCCGAACTAGGCAGACACAGTCACAACCCTGCAGCAGCGTGCGTGGCCTAGCATGGCACTCTATTCCTAATTCCATCTCCTGCTCTGGTAAGGCTTTGCCTTTTGCTCCGGTGCTCGGGCAGACTCGGGGTCAAGGCCAGTGCCTTCACCACAGGAGAGAGGAGGCAACAGGATCCCTGCACACGGCCCGGGCACTGGGATGGGGAACTGTGGGGGACTGTCTCCACTCCTTCCCCGCCGCACCCCCTGTCACCCTAAATGCTGCCACATCTTGGTGGAAGATGGCATCTGACTGACCGTTTCTCCATGGGGTTGTTTCTGCAAGTTCCAGGTATGGCACCTGGTGGCAAGCCCAAGTCTGCCCTTGGGACAGGTGGCCAAGGAGATGCTGTCCCCTTGGTAACAGAGGCACAGGACAGGCCTGCCTTCTGCCCAGACTCCTTAGAGTGGAGCACGCGCCCCTGCCCTAGTCGTCCCCTCATGTCTCCTTAGCAGCCAGGCTTCCATCTCTCCGCACAGGGAGCGGGTGACACATGTCTGGCCACCGGCCTGCATTTCGAGCCGCGGCAGGCTATCCTGTTCCCGAGCGTTTCCCGACCCCAAGGCCAAGGGATCCTTCTCTTCCCCGGGGGCGGCGTGCTGTGCCTTCCCCTCACTTGCTCCTGGGGAGCGCGGTGACAGACGTGAGCAACCATGCTTGTCTCTCAGGCAGAAAGGATGCTAGGGCAAAGAGGATTTCGCTCCATGCGGGTATCTTCCAACATGCTGCGGAGACTCACTTAAGCAAGCAGCAGCAGCATCCCCAAACCCAACTCTGATTTCCCAACGAATGCTGTGCTTTCCAAGGGGAGATGCCCAGGCAAAGGGGCTTTCGCTGTATGCGGGTTTCTCCCACCGCGAGACTGGGCTCAGGCACGCAGCAGCAGCCCCCAAAAAGTGGAGCCATTTCCCCTGCCCTAATCTTCCCCTCGTGTCTCCTTAGCAGCCCGGCTTCCTTCGCTCTGCAGTGACAGATGTGTCCCTTTCCTTAAGGCTCTTTCCACAGGCACCACCGCGCTTCTCTCTCAGGCAGAGTGGATGCCCAGGCAAAGAGTATTTCGCCCCATGCGGGTTTATTCCACCGTGCAGTGGAGACTAGCTCCGGCAAGCAGCAGGCAGCATCCCACAGACCCGACTCTGATTTCCCAGAGAATGCTGTACTTTCCCAGAGGGGATGCCCCGGCAAAGAAGCTTTCGCTCTATGCGGGTTTTTCCCATCGTGCTGCGAATACTAGGCTAAGGCAAGCAACAAAAGCAGCCCACAGAACCGACTCTGATTTCCCAGCGACTGCTATGCTTTCGCAGAGGTTTTCAGCTTGGCGCAAACCGCACTTCGCTTCTGCTTCCTCAGCAAGGCTTTGGTCGTCCGCTCTGTCGCGGCAGGAAAGAAAAGCCGCGGAAGAGCTGGTGCGTCTTGGGCCTTGTTTTCCCGGGCTCCAAGTTCGCGCCCCAGGTTCACCTTGCTAAGCCGAACTAAGCAGACACAGTCACAACCCTGCAGCAGCGTGCGTGGCCTAGCATGACACTCTATGCCTATTACCATCTCCTGGCGTAGGTAAGGCTTTGCCTTTTGCTCCGGCGCTTGGGCAGACTCGGGGTCAAGGCCAGTGCCTTCACCACAGGAGAGAGGAGGCAACAGGATCCCTGCAAGGGCCCGAGCACGGGGATGGGGAACAGTGGGGACTGTCTCCACTCTTTCCCCGGCACACCCCGGCCACCCACAATGCTGCCACATCTTGGTGGAAGAGGGCATCTGACTGCACGTTTCTCCATGGGGTTGTTTCTGCGAGTTCGGGGTATGGCACCTGGTGGCAAGCCCAAGTCTGCCCTTGGGACAGGTGGCCAAGGAGATGCTTTCCCCTTGGGACCAGAGGCACAGGACAGGCCTGCCTTTTGCCCAGACTCCTTCCACAGAGTGGAGCATGCACCCTTGCCCTTGTCGTCCCCTCATGTGTCCTTAGCAGCCAGGCTTCAATCTCTCCGCACAGGGAGTAGAGGACACTTGTCTTCTCATGGCCTGCTGTTCGTGCCTTGGCAGGCTATTCTGACTCCCGAGCTTTCCAGACCCAAGGCCAAGGGATCCTTCTCTTCCCTGGGGCGGCGTGCTGTGCCTTCCCCAAAATTGCTCCTGGGGAGCGGGGTGACAGACGTGTGCAACCATGCTTCTCTCTCAGGCAGAGGGGATGCTAGGGCAAAGAGGATTTCGCTCCATGCGGGTATCTTCCACCATGTTGCCGAGACTCGCTCAGGCAAGCAGCAGCAGCATCCCCAAACCCAACTCTGATTTCCCAACGAATGCTGTGCTTTAATAAGGGAGAGGCCCAGGCAAAGAGGCTTTCGCTGTATGCGGGTTTCTCCCACCGCCAAGACTGGGCTCAGGGAAGCAGCAGCAGACCGCACAACATTTCTCAGCGAATGCTGTGCTTTCGCAGAGGCTTTGGTTTGGAGCGAACAGCACTTCGCCGCTGCTTCCTCAGCAAAGCTTCAGTCGAGTCAGGGAAGAAGAGCCGCGGGAGAGCTGTTGCCTCTTGGGCCTTGCTTTCCCTGGCTCCATGTTCGCGCCCGGATTTCACTTTGCTAAGCCGAACTAGGCAGACACAGTCACAACCCTGCAGCAGCGTGCGTGGCCTAGCATGGCACTCTATTCCTAATTCCATCTCCTGCTCTGGTAAGGCTTTGCCTTTTGCTCCGGTGCTCGGGCAGACTCGGGGTCAAGGCCAGTGCCTTCACCACAGGAGAGAGGAGGCAACAGGATCCCTGCACACGGCCCGGGCACTGGGATGGGGAACTGTGGGGGACTGTCTCCACTCCTTCCCCGCCGCACCCCCTGTCACCCTAAATGCTGCCACATCTTGGTGGAAGATGGCATCTGACTGACCGTTTCTCCATGGGGTTGTTTCTGCAAGTTCCAGGTATGGCACCTGGTGGCAAGCCCAAGTCTGCCCTTGGGACAGGTGGCCAAGGAGATGCTGTCCCCTTGGTAACAGAGGCACAGGACAGGCCTGCCTTCTGCCCAGACTCCTTAGAGTGGAGCACGCGCCCCTGCCCTAGTCGTCCCCTCATGTCTCCTTAGCAGCCAGGCTTCCATCTCTCCGCACAGGGAGCGGGTGACACATGTCTGGCCACCGGCCTGCATTTCGAGCCGCGGCAGGCTATCCTGTTCCCGAGCGTTTCCCGACCCCAAGGCCAAGGGATCCTTCTCTTCCCCGGGGGCGGCGTGCTGTGCCTTCCCCTCACTTGCTCCTGGGGAGCGCGGTGACAGACGTGAGCAACCATGCTTGTCTCTCAGGCAGAAAGGATGCTAGGGCAAAGAGGATTTCGCTCCATGCGGGTATCTTCCAACATGCTGCGGAGACTCACTTAAGCAAGCAGCAGCAGCATCCCCAAACCCAACTCTGATTTCCCAACGAATGCTGTGCTTTCCAAGGGGAGATGCCCAGGCAAAGGGGCTTTCGCTGTATGCGGGTTTCTCCCACCGCGAGACTGGGCTCAGGCACGCAGCAGCAGCCCCCAAAAAGTGGAGCCATTTCCCCTGCCCTAATCTTCCCCTCGTGTCTCCTTAGCAGCCCGGCTTCCTTCGCTCTGCAGTGACAGATGTGTCCCTTTCCTTAAGGCTCTTTCCACAGGCACCACCGCGCTTCTCTCTCAGGCAGAGTGGATGCCCAGGCAAAGAGTATTTCGCCCCATGCGGGTTTATTCCACCGTGCAGTGGAGACTAGCTCCGGCAAGCAGCAGGCAGCATCCCACAGACCCGACTCTGATTTCCCAGAGAATGCTGTACTTTCCCAGAGGGGATGCCCCGGCAAAGAAGCTTTCGCTCTATGCGGGTTTTTCCCATCGTGCTGCGAATACTAGGCTAAGGCAAGCAACAAAAGCAGCCCACAGAACCGACTCTGATTTCCCAGCGACTGCTATGCTTTCGCAGAGGTTTTCAGCTTGGCGCAAACCGCACTTCGCTTCTGCTTCCTCAGCAAGGCTTTGGTCGTCCGCTCTGTCGCGGCAGGAAAGAAAAGCCGCGGAAGAGCTGGTGCCTCTTGGGCCTTGTTTTCCCGGGCTCCAAGTTCGCGCCCCGGGTTCACCTTGCTAAGCCGAACTAAGCAGACACAGTCACAACCCTGCAGCAGCGTGCGTGGCCTAGCATGACACTCTATGCCTATTACCATCTCCTGGCGTAGGTAAGGCTTTGCCTTTTGCTCCGGCGCTTGGGCAGACTCGGGGTCAAGGCCAGTGCCTTCACCACAGGAGAGAGGAGGCAACAGGATCCCTGCAAGGGCCCGAGCACGGGGATGGGGAACAGTGGGGACTGTCTCCACTCTTTCCCCGGCACACCCCGGCCACCCACAATGCTGCCACATCTTGGTGGAAGAGGGCATCTGACTGCACGTTTCTCCATGGGGTTGTTTCTGCGAGTTCGGGGTATGGCACCTGGTGGCAAGCCCAAGTCTGCCCTTGGGACAGGTGGCCAAGGAGATGCTTTCCCCTTGGGACCAGAGGCACAGGACAGGCCTGCCTTTTGCCCAGACTCCTTCCACAGAGTGGAGCATGCACCCTTGCCCTTGTCGTCCCCTCATGTGTCCTTAGCAGCCAGGCTTCAATCTCTCCGCACAGGGAGTAGAGGACACTTGTCTTCTCATGGCCTGCTGTTCGTGCCTTGGCAGGCTATTCTGACTCCCGAGCTTTCCAGACCCAAGGCCAAGGGATCCTTCTCTTCCCTGGGGCGGCGTGCTGTGCCTTCCCCAAAATTGCTCCTGGGGAGCGGGGTGACAGACGTGTGCAACCATGCTTCTCTCTCAGGCAGAGGGGATGCTAGGGCAAAGAGGATTTCGCTCCATGCGGGTATCTTCCACCATGTTGCCGAGACTCGCTCAGGCAAGCAGCAGCAGCATCCCCAAACCCAACTCTGATTTCCCAACGAATGCTGTGCTTTAATAAGGGAGAGGCCCAGGCAAAGAGGCTTTCGCTGTATGCGGGTTTCTCCCACCGCCAAGACTGGGCTCAGGGAAGCAGCAGCAGACCGCACAACATTTCTCAGCGAATGCTGTGCTTTCGCAGAGGCTTTGGTTTGGAGCGAACAGCACTTCGCCGCTGCTTCCTCAGCAAAGCTTCAGTCGAGTCAGGGAAGAAGAGCCGCGGGAGAGCTGTTGCCTCTTGGGCCTTGCTTTCCCTGGCTCCATGTTCGCGCCCGGATTTCACTTTGCTAAGCCGAACTAGGCAGACACAGTCACAACCCTGCAGCAGCGTGCGTGGCCTAGCATGGCACTCTATTCCTAATTCCATCTCCTGCTCTGGTAAGGCTTTGCCTTTTGCTCCGGTGCTCGGGCAGACTCGGGGTCAAGGCCAGTGCCTTCACCACAGGAGAGAGGAGGCAACAGGATCCCTGCACACGGCCCGGGCACTGGGATGGGGAACTGTGGGGGACTGTCTCCACTCCTTCCCCGCCGCACCCCCTGTCACCCACAATGCTGCCACATCTTGGTGGAAGATGGCATCTGACTGACCGTTTCTCCATGGGGTTGTTTCTGCAAGTTCCAGGTATGGCACCTGGTGGCAAGCCCAAGTCTGCCCTTGGGACAGGTGGCCAAGGAGATGCTGTCCCCTTGGTAACAGAGGCACAGGACAGGCCTGCCTTCTGCCCAGACTCCTTAGAGTGGAGCACGCGCCCCTGCCCTAGTCGTCCCCTCATGTCTCCTTAGCAGCCAGGCTTCCATCTCTCCGCACAGGGAGCGGGTGACACATGTCTGGCCACCGGCCTGCATTTCGAGCCGCGGCAGGCTATCCTGTTCCCGAGCGTTTCCCGACCCCAAGGCCAAGGGATCCTTCTCTTCCCCGGGGGCGGCGTGCTGTGCCTTCCCCTCACTTGCTCCTGGGGAGCGCGGTGACAGACGTGAGCAACCATGCTTGTCTCTCAGGCAGAAAGGATGCTAGGGCAAAGAGGATTTCGCTCCATGCGGGTATCTTCCAACATGCTGCGGAGACTCACTTAAGCAAGCAGCAGCAGCATCCCCAAACCCAACTCTGATTTCCCAACGAATGCTGTGCTTTCCAAGGGGAGATGCCCAGGCAAAGGGGCTTTCGCTGTATGCGGGTTTCTCCCACCGCGAGACTGGGCTCAGGCACGCAGCAGCAGCCCCCAAAAAGTGGAGCCATTTCCCCTGCCCTAATCTTCCCCTCGTGTCTCCTTAGCAGCCCGGCTTCCTTCGCTCTGCAGTGACAGATGTGTCCCTTTCCTTAAGGCTCTTTCCACAGGCACCACCGCGCTTCTCTCTCAGGCAGAGTGGATGCCCAGGCAAAGAGTATTTCGCCCCATGCGGGTTTATTCCACCGTGCAGTGGAGACTAGCTCCGGCAAGCAGCAGGCAGCATCCCACAGACCCGACTCTGATTTCCCAGAGAATGCTGTACTTTCCCAGAGGGGATGCCCCGGCAAAGAAGCTTTCGCTCTATGCGGGTTTTTCCCATCGTGCTGCGAATACTAGGCTAAGGCAAGCAACAAAAGCAGCCCACAGAACCGACTCTGATTTCCCAGCGACTGCTATGCTTTCGCAGAGGTTTTCAGCTTGGCGCAAACCGCACTTCGCTTCTGCTTCCTCAGCAAGGCTTTGGTCGTCCGCTCTGTCGCGGCAGGAAAGAAAAGCCGCGAAAGAGCTGGTGCGTCTTGGGCCTTGTTTTCCCGGGTTCCAAGTTCGCGCCCCGGGTTCACCTTGCTAAGCCGAACTAAGCAGACACAGTCACAACCCTGCAGCAGCGTGCGTGGCCTAGCATGACACTCTATGCCTATTACCATCTCCTGGCGTAGGTAAGGCTTTGCCTTTTGCTCCGGCGCTTGGGCAGACTCGGGGTCAAGGCCAGTGCCTTCACCACAGGAGAGAGGAGGCAACAGGATCCCTGCAAGGGCCCGAGCACGGGGATGGGGAACAGTGGGGACTGTCTCCACTCTTTCCCCGGCACACCCCGGCCACCCACAATGCTGCCACATCTTGGTGGAAGAGGGCATCTGACTGCACGTTTCTCCATGGGGTTGTTTCTGCGAGTTCGGGGTATGGCACCTGGTGGCAAGCCCAAGTCTGCCCTTGGGACAGGTGGCCAAGGAGATGCTTTCCCCTTGGGACCAGAGGCACAGGACAGGCCTGCCTTTTGCCCAGACTCCTTCCACAGAGTGGAGCATGCACCCTTGCCCTTGTCGTCCCCTCATGTGTCCTTAGCAGCCAGGCTTCAATCTCTCCGCACAGGGAGTAGAGGACACTTGTCTTCTCATGGCCTGCTGTTCGTGCCTTGGCAGGCTATTCTGACTCCCGAGCTTTCCAGACCCAAGGCCAAGGGATCCTTCTCTTCCCTGGGGCGGCGTGCTGTGCCTTCCCCAAAATTGCTCCTGGGGAGCGGGGTGACAGACGTGTGCAACCATGCTTCTCTCTCAGGCAGAGGGGATGCTAGGGCAAAGAGGATTTCGCTCCATGCGGGTATCTTCCACCATGTTGCCGAGACTCGCTCAGGCAAGCAGCAGCAGCATCCCCAAACCCAACTCTGATTTCCCAACGAATGCTGTGCTTTCCTAAGGGAGAGGCCCAGGCAAAGAGGCTTTCGCTGTATGCGGGTTTCTCCCACCGCGAGACTGGGCTCAGGGAAGCAGCAGCAGCCCGGACATTTCTCAGCGAATGCTGTGCTTTTGCAGAGGCTTTGGTTTGGAGCGAACAGCACTTCGCCGCTGCTTCCTCAGCAAAGCTTCAGTCGCGTCAGGGAAGAGGAGCCTCGGCGAGAGCTGGTGCCTCTTGGGCCTTGCTTTCCCTGGCTCCATGTTCGCGTCCTGGGTTCACCCTGCCAGGCCGAACTAAGCAGACACAGTCGCAACCGTGCAGTAGCGCGCTTAGCCTAGGATGGCACTCCATGCACACTACCATCTCCCGGTGTAGGTATCGCTTGGCCTTTTACTCTGGCGCTCAGGCCGACTCGCGGGCTAGGCCTGTGCTTTCCCCACAGGAAAGGAGAGGTGACAGGATCCCTGCACACCGCCCGTGCACTGAATAGGGAGCTTTGGGGGACTGTCACCACTCCTTCCCCTTAAAACCCGGGCCTCCTCCAAACTTCTACATCCCGGAGGAAGACGGCATCTGATGGCCAGGTCTTTCTGGGAGTTGTTTCTCGAGTTTAGGGTAGGCGCCTGGTGGCAAGCCCATGGCTCCACCACGGTCAGGTGGCCAAGGAGCTGCTGTCTCCTTGGGCCCAAAGGCTCAGGACAGGCATGCTTTCTGCCCAGACTCCTTCAGCAGAGTGGAGCCCTTTCCCCTGCCCTAATCTTCCCCTCGTGTCTCCTTAGCAGCCCGGCTTCCTTCGCTCTGCAGTGACAGATGTGTCCCTTTCCTTAAGGCTCTTTCCACAGGCACCACCGCGCTTCTCTCTCAGGCAGAGTGGATGCCCAGGCAAAGAGAATTTCGCCCCATGCGGGTTTATTCCACCGTGCAGTGGAGACTAACTCCGGCAAGCAGCAGGCAGCATCCCACAGACCCGACTCTGATTTCCCAGAGAATGCTGTACTTTCCCAGAGGGGATGCCCTGGCAAAGAAGCTTTCGCTCTATGCGGGTTTTTCCCATCGTGCTGCGAATACTAGGCTAAGGCAAGCAACAAAAGCAGCCCACAGAACCGACTCTGATTTCCCAGCGACTGCTATGCTTTCGCAGAGGTTTTCAGCTTGGCGCAAACCGCACTTCGCTTCTGCTTCCTCAGCAAGGCTTTGGTCGTTCGCTCTGTCGCGGCAGGAAAGAAGAGACGCGGGAGAGCTGGTGCCTCTTGGGCCTTGTTTTCCCGGGCTCCAAGTTCGCGCCCGGGGTTCACCTTGCTAAGCCGAACTAAGCAGACACAGTCACAACCCTGCAGCAGCGTGCGTGGCCTAGCATGACACTCTATGCCTATTACCATCTCCTGGCGTAGGTAAGGCTTTGCCTTTTGCTCCGGCGCTTGGGCAGACTCGGGGTCAAGGCCAGTGCCTTCACCACAGGAGAGAGGAGGCAACAGGTTCCCTGCACAGGGCCCGAGCACTGGGATGGGGAACAGTGGGGACTGTCTCCACTCTTTCCCCGGCACACCCCGGCCACCCACAATGCTGCCACATCTTGGTGGAAGAGGGCATCTGACTGCACGTTTCTCCATGGGGTTGTTTCTGCGAGTTCCGGGTATGGCACCTGGTGGCAAGCCCAAGTCTGACCTTGGGACAGGTGGCCAAGGAGATGCTTTCCCCTTGGGACCAGAGGCACAGGACAGGCCTGCCTTCTGCCCAGACTCCTTCCTCAGAGTGGAGCATGCACCCTTGCCCTTGTCGTCCCCTCATGTGTCCTTAGCAGCCAGGCTTCAATCTCTCCGCACAGGGAGTAGAGGACACTTGTCTTCTCATGGCCTGCTGTTCGTGCCTCGGCAGGCTATTCTGACTCCAGAGCTTTCCAGACCCAAGGCCAAGGGATCCTTCTCTTCCCCGGGGGCGGCGTGCTGTGCCTTCCCCACACTTGCTCCTGGGGAGCGTGGTGACAGACGTGAGCAACCATGCTTGTCTCTCAGGCAGAAAGGATGCTAGGGCAAAGAGGATTTCGCTCCATGCGGGTATCTTCCAACATGCTGCGGAGACTCACTTAAGCAAGCAGCAGCAGCATCCCCAAACCCAACTCTGATTTCCCAACGAATGCTGTGCTTTCCAAGGGGAGATGCCCAGGCAAAGGGGCTTTCGCTGTATGCGGGTTTCTCCCACCGCGAGACTGGGCTCAGGCACGCAGCAGCAGCCCCCAAAAAGTGGAGCCATTTCCCCTGCCCTAATCTTCCCCTCGTGTCTCCTTAGCAGCCCGGCTTCCTTCGCTCTGCAGTGACAGATGTGTCCCTTTCCTTAAGGCTCTTTCCACAGGCACCACCGCGCTTCTCTCTCAGGCAGAGTGGATGCCCAGGCAAAGAGTATTTCGCCCCATGCGGGTTTATTCCACCGTGCAGTGGAGACTAGCTCCGGCAAGCAGCAGGCAGCATCCCACAGACCCGACTCTGATTTCCCAGAGAATGCTGTACTTTCCCAGAGGGGATGCCCCGGCAAAGAAGCTTTCGCTCTATGCGGGTTTTTCCCATCGTGCTGCGAATACTAGGCTAAGGCAAGCAACAAAAGCAGCCCACAGAACCGACTCTGATTTCCCAGCGACTGCTATGCTTTCGCAGAGGTTTTCAGCTTGGCGCAAACCGCACTTCGCTTCTGCTTCCTCAGCAAGGCTTTGGTCGTCCGCTCTGTCGCGGCAGGAAAGAAAAGCCGCGGAAGAGCTGGTGCCTCTTGGGCCTTGTTTTCCCGGGCTCCAAGTTCGCGCCCCGGGTTCACCTTGCTAAGCCGAACTAAGCAGACACAGTCACAACCCTGCAGCAGCGTGCGTGGCCTAGCATGACACTCTATGCCTATTACCATCTCCTGGCGTAGGTAAGGCTTTGCCTTTTGCTCCGGCGCTTGGGCAGACTCGGGGTCAAGGCCAGTGCCTTCACCACAGGAGAGAGGAGGCAACAGGATCCCTGCAAGGGCCCGAGCACGGGGATGGGGAACAGTGGGGACTGTCTCCACTCTTTCCCCGGCACACCCCGGCCACCCACAATGCTGCCACATCTTGGTGGAAGAGGGCATCTGACTGCACGTTTCTCCATGGGGTTGTTTCTGCGAGTTCGGGGTATGGCACCTGGTGGCAAGCCCAAGTCTGCCCTTGGGACAGGTGGCCAAGGAGATGCTTTCCCCTTGGGACCAGAGGCACAGGACAGGCCTGCCTTTTGCCCAGACTCCTTCCACAGAGTGGAGCATGCACCCTTGCCCTTGTCGTCCCCTCATGTGTCCTTAGCAGCCAGGCTTCAATCTCTCCGCACAGGGAGTAGAGGACACTTGTCTTCTCATGGCCTGCTGTTCGTGCCTTGGCAGGCTATTCTGACTCCCGAGCTTTCCAGACCCAAGGCCAAGGGATCCTTCTCTTCCCTGGGGCGGCGTGCTGTGCCTTCCCCAAAATTGCTCCTGGGGAGCGGGGTGACAGACGTGTGCAACCATGCTTCTCTCTCAGGCAGAGGGGATGCTAGGGCAAAGAGGATTTCGCTCCATGCGGGTATCTTCCACCATGTTGCCGAGACTCGCTCAGGCAAGCAGCAGCAGCATCCCCAAACCCAACTCTGATTTCCCAACGAATGCTGTGCTTTAATAAGGGAGAGGCCCAGGCAAAGAGGCTTTCGCTGTATGCGGGTTTCTCCCACCGCCAAGACTGGGCTCAGGGAAGCAGCAGCAGACCGCACAAC
This sequence comes from Mustela nivalis, assembly GCF_964662115.1. Taxonomy (NCBI): domain Eukaryota; kingdom Metazoa; phylum Chordata; class Mammalia; order Carnivora; family Mustelidae; genus Mustela; species Mustela nivalis. The sequence continues at coordinate 50,468 of NW_028135103.1, forward strand.
ATTTCTCAGCGAATGCTGTGCTTTCGCAGAGGCTTTGGTTTGGAGCGAACAGCACTTCGCCGCTGCTTCCTCAGCAAAGCTTCAGTCGAGTCAGGGAAGAAGAGCCGCGGGAGAGCTGTTGCCTCTTGGGCCTTGCTTTCCCTGGCTCCATGTTCGCGCCCGGATTTCACTTTGCTAAGCCGAACTAGGCAGACACAGTCACAACCCTGCAGCAGCGTGCGTGGCCTAGCATGGCACTCTATTCCTAATTCCATCTCCTGCTCTGGTAAGGCTTTGCCTTTTGCTCCGGTGCTCGGGCAGACTCGGGGTCAAGGCCAGTGCCTTCACCACAGGAGAGAGGAGGCAACAGGATCCCTGCACACGGCCCGGGCACTGGGATGGGGAACTGTGGGGGACTGTCTCCACTCCTTCCCCGCCGCACCCCCTGTCACCCACAATGCTGCCACATCTTGGTGGAAGATGGCATCTGACTGACCGTTTCTCCATGGGGTTGTTTCTGCAAGTTCCAGGTATGGCACCTGGTGGCAAGCCCAAGTCTGCCCTTGGGACAGGTGGCCAAGGAGATGCTGTCCCCTTGGTAACAGAGGCACAGGACAGGCCTGCCTTCTGCCCAGACTCCTTAGAGTGGAGCACGCGCCCCTGCCCTAGTCGTCCCCTCATGTCTCCTTAGCAGCCAGGCTTCCATCTCTCCGCACAGGGAGCGGGTGACACATGTCTGGCCACCGGCCTGCATTTCGAGCCGCGGCAGGCTATCCTGTTCCCGAGCGTTTCCCGACCCCAAGGCCAAGGGATCCTTCTCTTCCCCGGGGGCGGCGTGCTGTGCCTTCCCCTCACTTGCTCCTGGGGAGCGCGGTGACAGACGTGAGCAACCATGCTTGTCTCTCAGGCAGAAAGGATGCTAGGGCAAAGAGGATTTCGCTCCATGCGGGTATCTTCCAACATGCTGCGGAGACTCACTTAAGCAAGCAGCAGCAGCATCCCCAAACCCAACTCTGATTTCCCAACGAATGCTGTGCTTTCCAAGGGGAGATGCCCAGGCAAAGGGGCTTTCGCTGTATGCGGGTTTCTCCCACCGCGAGACTGGGCTCAGGCACGCAGCAGCAGCCCCCAAAAAGTGGAGCCATTTCCCCTGCCCTAATCTTCCCCTCGTGTCTCCTTAGCAGCCCGGCTTCCTTCGCTCTGCAGTGACAGATGTGTCCCTTTCCTTAAGGCTCTTTCCACAGGCACCACCGCGCTTCTCTCTCAGGCAGAGTGGATGCCCAGGCAAAGAGTATTTCGCCCCATGCGGGTTTATTCCACCGTGCAGTGGAGACTAGCTCCGGCAAGCAGCAGGCAGCATCCCACAGACCCGACTCTGATTTCCCAGAGAATGCTGTACTTTCCCAGAGGGGATGCCCCGGCAAAGAAGCTTTCGCTCTATGCGGGTTTTTCCCATCGTGCTGCGAATACTAGGCTAAGGCAAGCAACAAAAGCAGCCCACAGAACCGACTCTGATTTCCCAGCGACTGCTATGCTTTCGCAGAGGTTTTCAGCTTGGCGCAAACCGCACTTCGCTTCTGCTTCCTCAGCAAGGCTTTGGTCGTCCGCTCTGTCGCGGCAGGAAAGAAAAGCCGCGGAAGAGCTGGTGCCTCTTGGGCCTTGTTTTCCCGGGCTCCAAGTTCGCGCCCCGGGTTCACCTTGCTAAGCCGAACTAAGCAGACACAGTCACAACCCTGCAGCAGCGTGCGTGGCCTAGCATGACACTCTATGCCTATTACCATCTCCTGGCGTAGGTAAGGCTTTGCCTTTTGCTCCGGCGCTTGGGCAGACTCGGGGTCAAGGCCAGTGCCTTCACCACAGGAGAGAGGAGGCAACAGGATCCCTGCAAGGGCCCGAGCACGGGGATGGGGAACAGTGGGGACTGTCTCCACTCTTTCCCCGGCACACCCCGGCCACCCACAATGCTGCCACATCTTGGTGGAAGAGGGCATCTGACTGCACGTTTCTCCATGGGGTTGTTTCTGCGAGTTCGGGGTATGGCACCTGGTGGCAAGCCCAAGTCTGCCCTTGGGACAGGTGGCCAAGGAGATGCTTTCCCCTTGGGACCAGAGGCACAGGACAGGCCTGCCTTTTGCCCAGACTCCTTCCACAGAGTGGAGCATGCACCCTTGCCCTTGTCGTCCCCTCATGTGTCCTTAGCAGCCAGGCTTCAATCTCTCCGCACAGGGAGTAGAGGACACTTGTCTTCTCATGGCCTGCTGTTCGTGCCTTGGCAGGCTATTCTGACTCCCGAGCTTTCCAGACCCAAGGCCAAGGGATCCTTCTCTTCCCTGGGGCGGCGTGCTGTGCCTTCCCCAAAATTGCTCCTGGGGAGCGGGGTGACAGACGTGTGCAACCATGCTTCTCTCTCAGGCAGAGGGGATGCTAGGGCAAAGAGGATTTCGCTCCATGCGGGTATCTTCCACCATGTTGCCGAGACTCGCTCAGGCAAGCAGCAGCAGCATCCCCAAACCCAACTCTGATTTCCCAACGAATGCTGTGCTTTCCTAAGGGAGAGGCCCAGGCAAAGAGGCTTTCGCTGTATGCGGGTTTCTCCCACCGCGAGACTGGGCTCAGGGAAGCAGCAGCAGCCCGGACATTTCTCAGCGAATGCTGTGCTTTTGCAGAGGCTTTGGTTTGGAGCGAACAGCACTTCGCCGCTGCTTCCTCAGCAAAGCTTCAGTCGCGTCAGGGAAGAGGAGCCTCGGGAGAGCTGGTGCCTCTTGGGCCTTGCTTTCCCTGGCTCCATGTTCGCGTCCTGGGTTCACCCTGCCAGGCCGAACTAAGCAGACACAGTCGCAACCGTGCAGTAGCGCGCTTAGCCTAGGATGGCACTCCATGCACACTACCATCTCCCGGTGTAGGTATCGCTTGGCCTTTTACTCTGGCGCTCAGGCCGACTCGCGGGCTAGGCCTGTGCTTTCCCCACAGGAAAGGAGAGGTGACAGGATCCCTGCACACCGCCCGTGCACTGAATAGGGAGCTTTGGGGGACTGTCACCACTCCTTCCCCTTAAAACCCGGGCCTCCTCCAAACTTCTACATCCCGGAGGAAGACGGCATCTGATGGCCAGGTCTTTCTGGGAGTTGTTTCTCGAGTTTAGGGTAGGCGCCTGGTGGCAAGCCCATGGCTCCACCACGGTCAGGTGGCCAAGGAGCTGCTGTCTCCTTGGGCCCAAAGGCTCAGGACAGGCATGCTTTCTGCCCAGACTCCTTCAGCAGAGTGGAGCCCTTTCCCCTGCCCTAATCTTCCCCTCGTGTCTCCTTAGCAGCCCGGCTTCCTTCGCTCTGCAGTGACAGATGTGTCCCTTTCCTTAAGGCTCTTTCCACAGGCACCACCGCGCTTCTCTCTCAGGCAGAGTGGATGCCCAGGCAAAGAGAATTTCGCCCCATGCGGGTTTATTCCACCGTGCAGTGGAGACTAACTCCGGCAAGCAGCAGGCAGCATCCCACAGACCCGACTCTGATTTCCCAGAGAATGCTGTACTTTCCCAGAGGGGATGCCCTGGCAAAGAAGCTTTCGCTCTATGCGGGTTTTTCCCATCGTGCTGCGAATACTAGGCTAAGGCAAGCAACAAAAGCAGCCCACAGAACCGACTCTGATTTCCCAGCGACTGCTATGCTTTCGCAGAGGTTTTCAGCTTGGCGCAAACCGCACTTCGCTTCTGCTTCCTCAGCAAGGCTTTGGTCGTTCGCTCTGTCGCGGCAGGAAAGAAGAGACGCGGGAGAGCTGGTGCCTCTTGGGCCTTGTTTTCCCGGGCTCCAAGTTCGCGCCCGGGGTTCACCTTGCTAAGCCGAACTAAGCAGACACAGTCACAACCCTGCAGCAGCGTGCGTGGCCTAGCATGACACTCTATGCCTATTACCATCTCCTGGCGTAGGTAAGGCTTTGCCTTTTGCTCCGGCGCTTGGGCAGACTCGGGGTCAAGGCCAGTGCCTTCACCACAGGAGAGAGGAGGCAACAGGTTCCCTGCACAGGGCCCGAGCACTGGGATGGGGAACAGTGGGGACTGTCTCCACTCTTTCCCCGGCACACCCCGGCCACCCACAATGCTGCCACATCTTGGTGGAAGAGGGCATCTGACTGCACGTTTCTCCATGGGGTTGTTTCTGCGAGTTCCGGGTATGGCACCTGGTGGCAAGCCCAAGTCTGACCTTGGGACAGGTGGCCAAGGAGATGCTTTCCCCTTGGGACCAGAGGCACAGGACAGGCCTGCCTTCTGCCCAGACTCCTTCCTCAGAGTGGAGCATGCACCCTTGCCCTTGTCGTCCCCTCATGTGTCCTTAGCAGCCAGGCTTCAATCTCTCCGCACAGGGAGTAGAGGACACTTGTCTTCTCATGGCCTGCTGTTCGTGCCTCGGCAGGCTATTCTGACTCCCGAGCTTTCCAGACCCAAGGCCAAGGGATCCTTCTCTTCCCCGGGGGCGGCGTGCTGTGCCTTCCCCACACTTGCTCCTGGGGAGCGTGGTGACAGACGTGAGCAACCATGCTTGTCTCTCAGGCAGAAAGGATGCTAGGGCAAAGAGGATTTCGCTCCATGCGGGTATCTTCCAACATGCTGCGGAGACTCACTTAAGCAAGCAGCAGCAGCATCCCCAAACCCAACTCTGATTTCCCAACGAATGCTGTGCTTTCCAAGGGGAGATGCCCAGGCAAAGGGGCTTTCGCTGTATGCGGGTTTCTTCCACCGCGAGACTGGGCTCAGGCACGCAGCAGCAGCCCCCAAAAAGTGGAGCCATTTCCCCTGCCCTAATCTTCCCCTCGTGTCTCCTTAGCAGCCCGGCTTCCTTCGCTCTGCAGTGACAGATGTGTCCCTTTCCTTAAGGCTCTTTCCACAGGCACCACCGCGCTTCTCTCTCAGGCAGAGTGGATGCCCAGGCAAAGAGTATTTCGCCCCATGCGGGTTTATTCCACCGTGCAGTGGAGACTAGCTCCGGCAAGCAGCAGGCAGCATCCCACAGACCCGACTCTGATTTCCCAGAGAATGCTGTACTTTCCCAGAGGGGATGCCCCGGCAAAGAAGCTTTCGCTCTATGCGGGTTTTTCCCATCGTGCTGCGAATACTAGGCTAAGGCAAGCAACAAAAGCAGCCCACAGAACCGACTCTGATTTCCCAGCGACTGCTATGCTTTCGCAGAGGTTTTCAGCTTGGCGCAAACCGCACTTCGCTTCTGCTTCCTCAGCAAGGCTTTGGTCGTCCGCTCTGTCGCGGCAGGAAAGAAAAGCCGCGGAAGAGCTGGTGCCTCTTGGGCCTTGTTTTCCCGGGCTCCAAGTTCGCGCCCCGGGTTCACCTTGCTAAGCCGAACTAAGCAGACACAGTCACAACCCTGCAGCAGCGTGCGTGGCCTAGCATGACACTCTATGCCTATTACCATCTCCTGGCGTAGGTAAGGCTTTGCCTTTTGCTCCGGCGCTTGGGCAGACTCGGGGTCAAGGCCAGTGCCTTCACCACAGGAGAGAGGAGGCAACAGGATCCCTGCAAGGGCCCGAGCACGGGGATGGGGAACAGTGGGGACTGTCTCCACTCTTTCCCCGGCACACCCCGGCCACCCACAATGCTGCCACATCTTGGTGGAAGAGGGCATCTGACTGCACGTTTCTCCATGGGGTTGTTTCTGCGAGTTCGGGGTATGGCACCTGGTGGCAAGCCCAAGTCTGCCCTTGGGACAGGTGGCCAAGGAGATGCTTTCCCCTTGGGACCAGAGGCACAGGACAGGCCTGCCTTTTGCCCAGACTCCTTCCACAGAGTGGAGCATGCACCCTTGCCCTTGTCGTCCCCTCATGTGTCCTTAGCAGCCAGGCTTCAATCTCTCCGCACAGGGAGTAGAGGACACTTGTCTTCTCATGGCCTGCTGTTCGTGCCTTGGCAGGCTATTCTGACTCCCGAGCTTTCCAGACCCAAGGCCAAGGGATCCTTCTCTTCCCTGGGGCGGCGTGCTGTGCCTTCCCCAAAATTGCTCCTGGGGAGCGGGGTGACAGACGTGTGCAACCATGCTTCTCTCTCAGGCAGAGGGGATGCTAGGGCAAAGAGGATTTCGCTCCATGCGGGTATCTTCCACCATGTTGCCGAGACTCGCTCAGGCAAGCAGCAGCAGCATCCCCAAACCCAACTCTGATTTCCCAACGAATGCTGTGCTTTAATAAGGGAGAGGCCCAGGCAAAGAGGCTTTCGCTGTATGCGGGTTTCTCCCACCGCCAAGACTGGGCTCAGGGAAGCAGCAGCAGACCGCACAACATTTCTCAGCGAATGCTGTGCTTTCGCAGAGGCTTTGGTTTGGAGCGAACAGCACTTCGCCGCTGCTTCCTCAGCAAAGCTTCAGTCGAGTCAGGGAAGAAGAGCCGCGGGAGAGCTGTTGCCTCTTGGGCCTTGCTTTCCCTGGCTCCATGTTCGCGCCCGGATTTCACTTTGCTAAGCCGAACTAGGCAGACACAGTCACAACCCTGCAGCAGCGTGCGTGGCCTAGCATGGCACTCTATTCCTAATTCCATCTCCTGCTCTGGTAAGGCTTTGCCTTTTGCTCCGGTGCTCGGGCAGACTCGGGGTCAAGGCCAGTGCCTTCACCACAGGAGAGAGGAGGCAACAGGATCCCTGCACACGGCCCGGGCACTGGGATGGGGAACTGTGGGGGACTGTCTCCACTCCTTCCCCGCCGCACCCCCTGTCACCCACAATGCTGCCACATCTTGGTGGAAGATGGCATCTGACTGACCGTTTCTCCATGGGGTTGTTTCTGCAAGTTCCAGGTATGGCACCTGGTGGCAAGCCCAAGTCTGCCCTTGGGACAGGTGGCCAAGGAGATGCTGTCCCCTTGGTAACAGAGGCACAGGACAGGCCTGCCTTCTGCCCAGACTCCTTAGAGTGGAGCACGCGCCCCTGCCCTAGTCGTCCCCTCATGTCTCCTTAGCAGCCAGGCTTCCATCTCTCCGCACAGGGAGCGGGTGACACATGTCTGGCCACCGGCCTGCATTTCGAGCCGCGGCAGGCTATCCTGTTCCCGAGCGTTTCCCGACCCCAAGGCCAAGGGATCCTTCTCTTCCCCGGGGGCGGCGTGCTGTGCCTTCCCCTCACTTGCTCCTGGGGAGCGCGGTGACAGACGTGAGCAACCATGCTTGTCTCTCAGGCAGAAAGGATGCTAGGGCAAAGAGGATTTCGCTCCATGCGGGTATCTTCCAACATGCTGCGGAGACTCACTTAAGCAAGCAGCAGCAGCATCCCCAAACCCAACTCTGATTTCCCAACGAATGCTGTGCTTTCCAAGGGGAGATGCCCAGGCAAAGGGGCTTTCGCTGTATGCGGGTTTCTCCCACCGCGAGACTGGGCTCAGGCACGCAGCAGCAGCCCCCAAAAAGTGGAGCCATTTCCCCTGCCCTAATCTTCCCCTCGTGTCTCCTTAGCAGCCCGGCTTCCTTCGCTCTGCAGTGACAGATGTGTCCCTTTCCTTAAGGCTCTTTCCACAGGCACCACCGCGCTTCTCTCTCAGGCAGAGTGGATGCCCAGGCAAAGAGTATTTCGCCCCATGCGGGTTTATTCCACCGTGCAGTGGAGACTAGCTCCGGCAAGGAGCAGGCAGCATCCCACAGACCCGACTCTGATTTCCCAGAGAATGCTGTACTTTCCCAGAGGGGATGCCCCGGCAAAGAAGCTTTCGCTCTATGCGGGTTTTTCCCATCGTGCTGCGAATACTAGGCTAAGGCAAGCAACAAAAGCAGCCCACAGAACCGACTCTGATTTCCCAGCGACTGCTATGCTTTCGCAGAGGTTTTCAGCTTGGCGCAAACCGCACTTCGCTTCTGCTTCCTCAGCAAGGCTTTGGTCGTCCGCTCTGTCGCGGCAGGAAAGAAAAGCCGCGGAAGAGCTGGTGCGTCTTGGGCCTTGTTTTCCCGGGCTCCAAGTTCGCGCCCCGGGTTCACCTTGCTAAGCCGAACTAAGCAGACACAGTCACAACCCTGCAGCAGCGTGCGTGGCCTAGCATGACACTCTATGCCTATTACCATCTCCTGGCGTAGGTAAGGCTTTGCCTTTTGCTCCGGCGCTTGGGCAGACTCGGGGTCAAGGCCAGTGCCTTCACCACAGGAGAGAGGAGGCAACAGGATCCCTGCAAGGGCCCGAGCACGGGGATGGGGAACAGTGGGGACTGTCTCCACTCTTTCCCCGGCACACCCCGGCCACCCACAATGCTGCCACATCTTGGTGGAAGAGGGCATCTGACTGCACGTTTCTCCATGGGGTTGTTTCTGCGAGTTCGGGGTATGGCACCTGGTGGCAAGCCCAAGTCTGCCCTTGGGACAGGTGGCCAAGGAGATGCTTTCCCCTTGGGACCAGAGGCACAGGACAGGCCTGCCTTTTGCCCAGACTCCTTCCACAGAGTGGAGCATGCACCCTTGCCCTTGTCGTCCCCTCATGTGTCCTTAGCAGCCAGGCTTCAATCTCTCCGCACAGGGAGTAGAGGACACTTGTCTTCTCATGGCCTGCTGTTCGTGCCTTGGCAGGCTATTCTGACTCCCGAGCTTTCCAGACCCAAGGCCAAGGGATCCTTCTCTTCCCTGGGGCGGCGTGCTGTGCCTTCCCCAAAATTGCTCCTGGGGAGCGGGGTGACAGACGTGTGCAACCATGCTTCTCTCTCAGGCAGAGGGGATGCTAGGGCAAAGAGGATTTCGCTCCATGCGGGTATCTTCCACCATGTTGCCGAGACTCGCTCAGGCAAGCAGCAGCAGCATCCCCAAACCCAACTCTGATTTCCCAACGAATGCTGTGCTTTCCTAAGGGAGAGGCCCAGGCAAAGAGGCTTTCGCTGTATGCGGGTTTCTCCCACCGCGAGACTGGGCTCAGGGAAGCAGCAGCAGCCCGGATCATTTCTCAGCGAATGCTGTGCTTTTGCAGAGGCTTTGGTTTGGAGCGAACAGCACTTCGCCGCTGCTTCCTCAGCAAAGCTTCAGTCGCGTCAGGGAAGAGGAGCCTCGGGAGAGCTGGTGCCTCTTGGGCCTTGCTTTCCCTGGCTCCATGTTCGCGTCCTGGGTTCACCCTGCCAGGCCGAACTAAGCAGACACAGTCGCAACCGTGCAGTAGCGCGCTTAGCCTAGGATGGCACTCCATGCACACTACCATCTCCCGGTGTAGGTATCGCTTGGCCTTTTACTCTGGCGCTCAGGCCGACTCGCGGGCTAGGCCTGTGCTTTCCCCACAGGAAAGGAGAGGTGACAGGATCCCTGCACACCGCCCGTGCACTGAATAGGGAGCTTTGGGGGACTGTCACCACTCCTTCCCCTTAAAACCCGGGCCTCCTCCAAGCTTCTACATCCCGGAGGAAGACGGCATCTGATGGCCAGGTCTTTCTGGGAGTTGTTTCTCGAGTTTAGGGTAGGCGCCTGGTGGCAAGCCCATGGCTCCACCACGGTCAGGTGGCCAAGGAGCTGCTGTCTCCTTGGGCCCAAAGGCTCAGGACAGGCATGCTTTCTGCCCAGACTCCTTCAGCAGAGTGGAGCCCTTTCCCCTGCCCTAATCTTCCCCTCGTGTCTCCTTAGCAGCCCGGCTTCCTTCGCTCTGCAGTGACAGATGTGTCCCTTTCCTTAAGGCTCTTTCCACAGGCACCACCGCGCTTCTCTCTCAGGCAGAGTGGATGCCCAGGCAAAGAGAATTTCGCCCCATGCGGGTTTATTCCACCGTGCAGTGGAGACTAACTCCGGCAAGCAGCAGGCAGCATCCCACAGACCCGACTCTGATTTCCCAGAGAATGCTGTACTTTCCCAGAGGGGATGCCCTGGCAAAGAAGCTTTCGCTCTATGCGGGTTTTTCCCATCGTGCTGCGAATACTAGGCTAAGGCAAGCAACAAAAGCAGCCCACAGAACCGACTCTGATTTCCCAGCGACTGCTATGCTTTCGCAGAGGTTTTCAGCTTGGCGCAAACCGCACTTCGCTTCTGCTTCCTCAGCAAGGCTTTGGTCGTTCGCTCTGTCGCGGCAGGAAAGAAGAGACGCGGGAGAGCTGGTGCCTCTTGGGCCTTGTTTTCCCGGGCTCCAAGTTCGCGCCCGGGGTTCACCTTGCTAAGCCGAACTAAGCAGACACAGTCACAACCCTGCAGCAGCGTGCGTGGCCTAGCATGACACTCTATGCCTATTACCATCTCCTGGCGTAGGTAAGGCTTTGCCTTTTGCTCCGGCGCTTGGGCAGACTCGGGGTCAAGGCCAGTGCCTTCACCACAGGAGAGAGGAGGCAACAGGTTCCCTGCACAGGGCCCGAGCACTGGGATGGGGAACAGTGGGGACTGTCTCCACTCTTTCCCCGGCACACCCCGGCCACCCACAATGCTGCCACATCTTGGTGGAAGAGGGCATCTGACTGCACGTTTCTCCATGGGGTTGTTTCTGCGAGTTCCGGGTATGGCACCTGGTGGCAAGCCCAAGTCTGACCTTGGGACAGGTGGCCAAGGAGATGCTTTCCCCTTGGGACCAGAGGCACAGGACAGGCCTGCCTTCTGCCCAGACTCCTTCCTCAGAGTGGAGCATGCACCCTTGCCCTTGTCGTCCCCTCATGTGTCCTTAGCAGCCAGGCTTCAATCTCTCCGCACAGGGAGTAGAGGACACTTGTCTTCTCATGGCCTGCTGTTCGTGCCTCGGCAGGCTATTCTGACTCCCGAGCTTTCCAGACCCAAGGCCAAGGGATCCTTCTCTTCCCCGGGGGCGGCGTGCTGTGCCTTCCCCACACTTGCTCCTGGGGAGCGTGGTGACAGACGTGAGCAACCATGCTTGTCTCTCAGGCAGAAAGGATGCTAGGGCAAAGAGGATTTCGCTCCATGCGGGTATCTTCCAACATGCTGCGGAGACTCACTTAAGCAAGCAGCAGCAGCATCCCCAAACCCAACTCTGATTTCCCAACGAATGCTGTGCTTTCCAAGGGGAGATGCCCAGGCAAAGGGGCTTTCGCTGTATGCGGGTTTCTCCCACCGCGAGACTGGGCTCAGGCACGCAGCAGCAGCCCCCAAAAAGTGGAGCCATTTCCCCTGCCCTAATCTTCCCCTCGTGTCTCCTTAGCAGCCCGGCTTCCTTCGCTCTGCAGTGACAGATGTGTCCCTTTCCTTAAGGCTCTTTCCACAGGCACCACCGCGCTTCTCTCTCAGGCAGAGTGGATGCCCAGGCAAAGAGAATTTCGCCCCATGCGGGTTTATTCCACCGTGCAGTGGAGACTAACTCCGGCAAGCAGCAGGCAGCATCCCACAGACCCGACTCTGATTTCCCAGAGAATGCTGTACTTTCCCAGAGGGGATGCCCTGGCAAAGAAGCTTTCGCTCTATGCGGGTTTTTCCCATCGTGCTGCGAATACTAGGCTAAGGCAAGCAACAAAAGCAGCCCACAGAACCGACTCTGATTTCCCAGCGACTGCTATGCTTTCGCAGAGGTTTTCAGCTTGGCGCAAACCGCACTTCGCTTCTGCTTCCTCAGCAAGGCTTTGGTCGTTCGCTCTGTCGCGGCAGGAAAGAAGAGACGCGGGAGAGCTGGTTCCTCTTGGGCCTTGTTTTCCCGGGCTCCAAGTTCGCGCCCGGGGTTCACCTTGCTAAGCCGAACTAAGCAGACACAGTCACAACCCTGCAGCAGCGTGCGTGGCCTAGCATGACACTCTATGCCTATTACCATCTCCTGGCGTAGGTAAGGCTTTGCCTTTTGCTCCGGCGCTTGGGCAGACTCGGGGTCAAGGCCAGTGCCTTCACCACAGGAGAGAGGAGGCAACAGGTTCCCTGCACAGGGCCCGAGCACTGGGATGGGGAACAGTGGGGACTGTCTCCACTCTTTCCCCGGCACACCCCGGCCACCCACAATGCTGCCACATCTTGGTGGAAGAGGGCATCTGACTGCACGTTTCTCCATGGGGTTGTTTCTGCGAGTTCCGGGTATGGCACCTGGTGGCAAGCCCAAGTCTGACCTTGGGACAGGTGGCCAAGGAGATGCTTTCCCCTTGGGACCAGAGGCACAGGACAGGCCTGCCTTCTGCCCAGACTCCTTCCTCAGAGTGGAGCATGCACCCTTGCCCTTGTCGTCCCCTCATGTGTCCTTAGCAGCCAGGCTTCAATCTCTCCGCACAGGGAGTAGAGGACACTTGTCTTCTCATGGCCTGCTGTTCGTGCCTCGGCAGGCTATTCTGACTCCCGAGCTTTCCAGACCCAAGGCCAAGGGATCCTTCTCTTCCCCGGGGGCGGCGTGCTGTGCCTTCCCCACACTTGCTCCTGGGGAGCGTGGTGACAGACGTGAGCAACCATGCTTGTCTCTCAGGCAGAAAGGATGCTAGGGCAAAGAGGATTTCGCTCCATGCGGGTATCTTCCAACATGCTGCGGAGACTCACTTAAGCAAGCAGCAGCAGCATCCCCAAACCCAACTCTGATTTCCCAACGAATGCTGTGCTTTCCAAGGGGAGATGCCCAGGCAAAGGGGCTTTCGCTGTATGCGGGTTTCTTCCACCGCGAGACTGGGCTCAGGCACGCAGCAGCAGCCCCCAAAAAGTGGAGCCATTTCCCCTGCCCTAATCTTCCCCTCGTGTCTCCTTAGCAGCCCGGCTTCCTTCGCTCTGCAGTGACAGATGTGTCCCTTTCCTTAAGGCTCTTTCCACAGGCACCACCGCGCTTCTCTCTCAGGCAGAGTGGATGCCCAGGCAAAGAGTATTTCGCCCCATGCGGGTTTATTCCACCGTGCAGTGGAGACTAGCTCCGGCAAGCAGCAGGCAGCATCCCACAGACCCGACTCTGATTTCCCAGAGAATGCTGTACTTTCCCAGAGGGGATGCCCCGGCAAAGAAGCTTTCGCTCTATGCGGGTTTTTCCCATCGTGCTGCGAATACTAGGCTAAGGCAAGCAACAAAAGCAGCCCACAGAACCGACTCTGATTTCCCAGCGACTGCTATGCTTTCGCAGAGGTTTTCAGCTTGGCGCAAACCGCACTTCGCTTCTGCTTCCTCAGCAAGGCTTTGGTCGTCCGCTCTGTCGCGGCAGGAAAGAAAAGCCGCGGAAGAGCTGGTGCGTCTTGGGCCTTGTTTTCCCGGGCTCCAAGTTCGCGCCCCGGGTTCACCTTGCTAAGCCGAACTAAGCAGACACAGTCACAACCCTGCAGCAGCGTGCGTGGCCTAGCATGACACTCTATGCCTATTACCATCTCCTGGCGTAGGTAAGGCTTTGCCTTTTGCTCCGGCGCTTGGGCAGACTCGGGGTCAAGGCCAGTGCCTTCACCACAGGAGAGAGGAGGCAACAGGATCCCTGCAAGGGCCCGAGCACGGGGATGGGGAACAGTGGGGACTGTCTCCACTCTTTCCCCGGCACACCCCGGCCACCCACAATGCTGCCACATCTTGGTGGAAGAGGGCATCTGACTGCACGTTTCTCCATGGGGTTGTTTCTGCGAGTTCGGGGTATGGCACCTGGTGGCAAGCCCAAGTCTGCCCTTGGGACAGGTGGCCAAGGAGATGCTTTCCCCTTGGGACCAGAGGCACAGGACAGGCCTGCCTTCTGCCCAGACTCCTTCCACAGAGTGGAGCATGCACCCTTGCCCTTGTCGTCCCCTCATGTGTCCTTAGCAGCCAGGCTTCAATCTCTCCGCACAGGGAGTAGAGGACACTTGTCTTCTCATGGCCTGCTGTTCGTGCCTTGGCAGGCTATTCTGACTCCCGAGCTTTCCAGACCCAAGGCCAAGGGATCCTTCTCTTCCCTGGGGCGGCGTGCTGTGCCTTCCCCAAAATTGCTCCTGGGGAGCGGGGTGACAGACGTGTGCAACCATGCTTCTCTCTCAGGCAGAGGGGATGCTAGGGCAAAGAGGATTTCGCTCCATGCGGGTATCTTCCACCATGTTGCCGAGACTCGCTCAGGCAAGCAGCAGCAGCATCCCCAAACCCAACTCTGATTTCCCAACGAATGCTGTGCTTTAATAAGGGAGAGGCCCAGGCAAAGAGGCTTTCGCTGTATGCGGGTTTCTCCCACCGCCAAGACTGGGCTCAGGGAAGCAGCAGCAGACCGCACAACATTTCTCAGCGAATGCTGTGCTTTCGCAGAGGCTTTGGTTTGGAGCGAACAGCACTTCGCCGCTGCTTCCTCAGCAAAGCTTCAGTCGAGTCAGGGAAGAAGAGCCGCGGGAGAGCTGTTGCCTCTTGGGCCTTGCTTTCCCTGGCTCCATGTTCGCGCCCGGATTTCACTTTGCTAAGCCGAACTAGGCAGACACAGTCACAACCCTGCAGCAGCGTGCGTGGCCTAGCATGGCACTCTATTCCTAATTCCATCTCCTGCTCTGGTAAGGCTTTGCCTTTTGCTCCGGTGCTCGGGCAGACTCGGGGTCAAGGCCAGTGCCTTCACCACAGGAGAGAGGAGGCAACAGGATCCCTGCACACGGCCCGGGCACTGGGATGGGGAACTGTGGGGGACTGTCTCCACTCCTTCCCCGCCGCACCCCCTGTCACCCTAAATGCTGCCACATCTTGGTGGAAGATGGCATCTGACTGACCGTTTCTCCATGGGGTTGTTTCTGCAAGTTCCAGGTATGGCACCTGGTGGCAAGCCCAAGTCTGCCCTTGGGACAGGTGGCCAAGGAGATGCTGTCCCCTTGGTAACAGAGGCACAGGACAGGCCTGCCTTCTGCCCAGACTCCTTAGAGTGGAGCACGCGCCCCTGCCCTAGTCGTCCCCTCATGTCTCCTTAGCAGCCAGGCTTCCATCTCTCCGCACAGGGAGCGGGTGACACATGTCTGGCCACCGGCCTGCATTTCGAGCCGCGGCAGGCTATCCTGTTCCCGAGCGTTTCCCGACCCCAAGGCCAAGGGATCCTTCTCTTCCCCGGGGGCGGCGTGCTGTGCCTTCCCCTCACTTGCTCCTGGGGAGCGCGGTGACAGACGTGAGCAACCATGCTTGTCTCTCAGGCAGAAAGGATGCTAGGGCAAAGAGGATTTCGCTCCATGCGGGTATCTTCCAACATGCTGCGGAGACTCACTTAAGCAAGCAGCAGCAGCATCCCCAAACCCAACTCTGATTTCCCAACGAATGCTGTGCTTTCCAAGGGGAGATGCCCAGGCAAAGGGGCTTTCGCTGTATGCGGGTTTCTCCCACCGCGAGACTGGGCTCAGGCACGCAGCAGCAGCCCCCAAAAAGTGGAGCCATTTCCCCTGCCCTAATCTTCCCCTCGTGTCTCCTTAGCAGCCCGGCTTCCTTCGCTCTGCAGTGACAGATGTGTCCCTTTCCTTAAGGCTCTTTCCACAGGCACCACCGCGCTTCTCTCTCAGGCAGAGTGGATGCCCAGGCAAAGAGTATTTCGCCCCATGCGGGTTTATTCCACCGTGCAGTGGAGACTAGCTCCGGCAAGCAGCAGGCAGCATCCCACAGACCCGACTCTGATTTCCCAGAGAATGCTGTACTTTCCCAGAGGGGATGCCCCGGCAAAGAAGCTTTCGCTCTATGCGGGTTTTTCCCATCGTGCTGCGAATACTAGGCTAAGGCAAGCAACAAAAGCAGCCCACAGAACCGACTCTGATTTCCCAGCGACTGCTATGCTTTCGCAGAGGTTTTCAGCTTGGCGCAAACCGCACTTCGCTTCTGCTTCCTCAGCAAGGCTTTGGTCGTCCGCTCTGTCGCGGCAGGAAAGAAAAGCCGCGGAAGAGCTGGTGCGTCTTGGGCCTTGTTTTCCCGGGCTCCAAGTTCGCGCCCCGGGTTCACCTTGCTAAGCCGAACTAAGCAGACACAGTCACAACCCTGCAGCAGCGTGCGTGGCCTAGCATGACACTCTATGCCTATTACCATCTCCTGGCGTAGGTAAGGCTTTGCCTTTTGCTCCGGCGCTTGGGCAGACTCGGGGTCAAGGCCAGTGCCTTCACCACAGGAGAGAGGAGGCAACAGGATCCCTGCAAGGGCCCGAGCACGGGGATGGGGAACAGTGGGGACTGTCTCCACTCTTTCCCCGGCACACCCCGGCCACCCACAATGCTGCCACATCTTGGTGGAAGAGGGCATCTGACTGCACGTTTCTCCATGGGGTTGTTTCTGCGAGTTCGGGGTATGGCACCTGGTGGCAAGCCCAAGTCTGCCCTTGGGACAGGTGGCCAAGGAGATGCTTTCCCCTTGGGACCAGAGGCACAGGACAGGCCTGCCTTTTGCCCAGACTCCTTCCACAGAGTGGAGCATGCACCCTTGCCCTTGTCGTCCCCTCATGTGTCCTTAGCAGCCAGGCTTCAATCTCTCCGCACAGGGAGTAGAGGACACTTGTCTTCTCATGGCCTGCTGTTCGTGCCTTGGCAGGCTATTCTGACTCCCGAGCTTTCCAGACCCAAGGCCAAGGGATCCTTCTCTTCCCTGGGGCGGCGTGCTGTGCCTTCCCCAAAATTGCTCCTGGGGAGCGGGGTGACAGACGTGTGCAACCATGCTTCTCTCTCAGGCAGAGGGGATGCTAGGGCAAAGAGGATTTCGCTCCATGCGGGTATCTTCCACCATGTTGCCGAGACTCGCTCAGGCAAGCAGCAGCAGCATCCCCAAACCCAACTCTGATTTCCCAACGAATGCTGTGCTTTAATAAGGGAGAGGCCCAGGCAAAGAGGCTTTCGCTGTATGCGGGTTTCTCCCACCGCCAAGACTGGGCTCAGGGAAGCAGCAGCAGACCGCACAACATTTCTCAGCGAATGCTGTGCTTTCGCAGAGGCTTTGGTTTGGAGCGAACAGCACTTCGCCGCTGCTTCCTCAGCAAAGCTTCAGTCGAGTCAGGGAAGAAGAGCCGCGGGAGAGCTGTTGCCTCTTGGGCCTTGCTTTCCCTGGCTCCATGTTCGCGCCCGGATTTCACTTTGCTAAGCCGAACTAGGCAGACACAGTCACAACCCTGCAGCAGCGTGCGTGGCCTAGCATGGCACTCTATTCCTAATTCCATCTCCTGCTCTGGTAAGGCTTTGCCTTTTGCTCCGGTGCTCGGGCAGACTCGGGGTCAAGGCCAGTGCCTTCACCACAGGAGAGAGGAGGCAACAGGATCCCTGCACACGGCCCGGGCACTGGGATGGGGAACTGTGGGGGACTGTCTCCACTCCTTCCCCGCCGCACCCCCTGTCACCCTAAATGCTGCCACATCTTGGTGGAAGATGGCATCTGACTGACCGTTTCTCCATGGGGTTGTTTCTGCAAGTTCCAGGTATGGCACCTGGTGGCAAGCCCAAGTCTGCCCTTGGGACAGGTGGCCAAGGAGATGCTGTCCCCTTGGTAACAGAGGCACAGGACAGGCCTGCCTTCTGCCCAGACTCCTTAGAGTGGAGCACGCGCCCCTGCCCTAGTCGTCCCCTCATGTCTCCTTAGCAGCCAGGCTTCCATCTCTCCGCACAGGGAGCGGGTGACACATGTCTGGCCACCGGCCTGCATTTCGAGCCGCGGCAGGCTATCCTGTTCCCGAGCGTTTCCCGACCCCAAGGCCAAGGGATCCTTCTCTTCCCCGGGGGCGGCGTGCTGTGCCTTCCCCACACTTGCTCCTGGGGAGCGTGGTGACAGACGTGAGCAACCATGCTTGTCTCTCAGGCAGAAAGGATGCTAGGGCAAAGAGGATTTCGCTCCATGCGGGTATCTTCCAACATGCTGCGGAGACTCACTTAAGCAAGCAGCAGCAGCATCCCCAAACCCAACTCTGATTTCCCAACGAATGCTGTGCTTTCCAAGGGGAGATGCCCAGGCAAAGGGGCTTTCGCTGTATGCGGGTTTCTCCCACCGCGAGACTGGGCTCAGGCACGCAGCAGCAGCCCCCAAAAAGTGGAGCCATTTCCCCTGCCCTAATCTTCCCCTCGTGTCTCCTTAGCAGCCCGGCTTCCTTCGCTCTGCAGTGACAGATGTGTCCCTTTCCTTAAGGCTCTTTCCACAGGCACCACCGCGCTTCTCTCTCAGGCAGAGTGGATGCCCAGGCAAAGAGTATTTCGCCCCATGCGGGTTTATTCCACCGTGCAGTGGAGACTAGCTCCGGCAAGCAGCAGGCAGCATCCCACAGACCCGACTCTGATTTCCCAGAGAATGCTGTACTTTCCCAGAGGGGATGCCCCGGCAAAGAAGCTTTCGCTCTATGCGGGTTTTTCCCATCGTGCTGCGAATACTAGGCTAAGGCAAGCAACAAAAGCAGCCCACAGAACCGACTCTGATTTCCCAGCGACTGCTATGCTTTCGCAGAGGTTTTCAGCTTGGCGCAAACCGCACTTCGCTTCTGCTTCCTCAGCAAGGCTTTGGTCGTCCGCTCTGTCGCGGCAGGAAAGAAAAGCCGCGGAAGAGCTGGTGCGTCTTGGGCCTTGTTTTCCCGGGCTCCAAGTTCGCGCCCCGGGTTCACCTTGCTAAGCCGAACTAAGCAGACACAGTCACAACCCTGCAGCAGCGTGCGTGGCCTAGCATGACACTCTATGCCTATTACCATCTCCTGGCGTAGGTAAGGCTTTGCCTTTTGCTCCGGCGCTTGGGCAGACTCGGGGTCAAGGCCAGTGCCTTCACCACAGGAGAGAGGAGGCAACAGGATCCCTGCAAGGGCCCGAGCACGGGGATGGGGAACAGTGGGGACTGTCTCCACTCTTTCCCCGGCACACCCCGGCCACCCACAATGCTGCCACATCTTGGTGGAAGAGGGCATCTGACTGCACGTTTCTCCATGGGGTTGTTTCTGCGAGTTCGGGGTATGGCACCTGGTGGCAAGCCCAAGTCTGCCCTTGGGACAGGTGGCCAAGGAGATGCTTTCCCCTTGGGACCAGAGGCACAGGACAGGCCTGCCTTTTGCCCAGACTCCTTCCACAGAGTGGAGCATGCACCCTTGCCCTTGTCGTCCCCTCATGTGTCCTTAGCAGCCAGGCTTCAATCTCTCCGCACAGGGAGTAGAGGACACTTGTCTTCTCATGGCCTGCTGTTCGTGCCTTGGCAGGCTATTCTGACTCCCGAGCTTTCCAGACCCAAGGCCAAGGGATCCTTCTCTTCCCTGGGGCGGCGTGCTGTGCCTTCCCCAAAATTGCTCCTGGGGAGCGGGGTGACAGACGTGTGCAACCATGCTTCTCTCTCAGGCAGAGGGGATGCTAGGGCAAAGAGGATTTCGCTCCATGCGGGTATCTTCCACCATGTTGCCGAGACTCGCTCAGGCAAGCAGCAGCAGCATCCCCAAACCCAACTCTGATTTCCCAACGAATGCTGTGCTTTAATAAGGGAGAGGCCCAGGCAAAGAGGCTTTCGCTGTATGCGGGTTTCTCCCACCGCCAAGACTGGGCTCAGGGAAGCAGCAGCAGACCGCACAACATTTCTCAGCGAATGCTGTGCTTTCGCAGAGGCTTTGGTTTGGAGCGAACAGCACTTCGCCGCTGCTTCCTCAGCAAAGCTTCAGTCGAGTCAGGGAAGAAGAGCCGCGGGAGAGCTGTTGCCTCTTGGGCCTTGCTTTCCCTGGCTCCATGTTCGCGCCCGGATTTCACTTTGCTAAGCCGAACTAGGCAGACACAGTCACAACCCTGCAGCAGCGTGCGTGGCCTAGCATGGCACTCTATTCCTAATTCCATCTCCTGCTCTGGTAAGGCTTTGCCTTTTGCTCCGGTGCTCGGGCAGACTCGGGGTCAAGGCCAGTGCCTTCACCACAGGAGAGAGGAGGCAACAGGATCCCTGCACACGGCCCGGGCACTGGGATGGGGAACTGTGGGGGACTGTCTCCACTCCTTCCCCGCCGCACCCCCTGTCACCCACAATGCTGCCACATCTTGGTGGAAGATGGCATCTGACTGACCGTTTCTCCATGGGGTTGTTTCTGCAAGTTCCAGGTATGGCACCTGGTGGCAAGCCCAAGTCTGCCCTTGGGACAGGTGGCCAAGGAGATGCTGTCCCCTTGGTAACAGAGGCACAGGACAGGCCTGCCTTCTGCCCAGACTCCTTAGAGTGGAGCACGCGCCCCTGCCCTAGTCGTCCCCTCATGTCTCCTTAGCAGCCAGGCTTCCATCTCTCCGCACAGGGAGCGGGTGACACATGTCTGGCCACCGGCCTGCATTTCGAGCCGCGGCAGGCTATCCTGTTCCCGAGCGTTTCCCGACCCCAAGGCCAAGGGATCCTTCTCTTCCCCGGGGGCGGCGTGCTGTGCCTTCCCCTCACTTGCTCCTGGGGAGCGCGGTGACAGACGTGAGCAACCATGCTTGTCTCTCAGGCAGAAAGGATGCTAGGGCAAAGAGGATTTCGCTCCATGCGGGTATCTTCCAACATGCTGCGGAGACTCACTTAAGCAAGCAGCAGCAGCATCCCCAAACCCAACTCTGATTTCCCAACGAATGCTGTGCTTTCCAAGGGGAGATGCCCAGGCAAAGGGGCTTTCGCTGTATGCGGGTTTCTCCCACCGCGAGACTGGGCTCAGGCACGCAGCAGCAGCCCCCAAAAAGTGGAGCCATTTCCCCTGCCCTAATCTTCCCCTCGTGTCTCCTTAGCAGCCCGGCTTCCTTCGCTCTGCAGTGACAGATGTGTCCCTTTCCTTAAGGCTCTTTCCACAGGCACCACCGCGCTTCTCTCTCAGGCAGAGTGGATGCCCAGGCAAAGAGTATTTCGCCCCATGCGGGTTTATTCCACCGTGCAGTGGAGACTAGCTCCGGCAAGCAGCAGGCAGCATCCCACAGACCCGACTCTGATTTCCCAGAGAATGCTGTACTTTCCCAGAGGGGATGCCCCGGCAAAGAAGCTTTCGCTCTATGCGGGTTTTTCCCATCGTGCTGCGAATACTAGGCTAAGGCAAGCAACAAAAGCAGCCCACAGAACCGACTCTGATTTCCCAGCGACTGCTATGCTTTCGCAGAGGTTTTCAGCTTGGCGCAAACCGCACTTCGCTTCTGCTTCCTCAGCAAGGCTTTGGTCGTCCGCTCTGTCGCGGCAGGAAAGAAAAGCCGCGGAAGAGCTGGTGCGTCTTGGGCCTTGTTTTCCCGGGCTCCAAGTTCGCGCCCCGGGTTCACCTTGCTAAGCCGAACTAAGCAGACACAGTCACAACCCTGCAGCAGCGTGCGTGGCCTAGCATGACACTCTATGCCTATTACCATCTCCTGGCGTAGGTAAGGCTTTGCCTTTTGCTCCGGCGCTTGGGCAGACTCGGGGTCAAGGCCAGTGCCTTCACCACAGGAGAGAGGAGGCAACAGGATCCCTGCAAGGGCCCGAGCACGGGGATGGGGAACAGTGGGGACTGTCTCCACTCTTTCCCCGGCACACCCCGGCCACCCACAATGCTGCCACATCTTGGTGGAAGAGGGCATCTGACTGCACGTTTCTCCATGGGGTTGTTTCTGCGAGTTCGGGGTATGGCACCTGGTGGCAAGCCCAAGTCTGCCCTTGGGACAGGTGGCCAAGGAGATGCTTTCCCCTTGGGACCAGAGGCACAGGACAGGCCTGCCTTTTGCCCAGACTCCTTCCACAGAGTGGAGCATGCACCCTTGCCCTTGTCGTCCCCTCATGTGTCCTTAGCAGCCAGGCTTCAATCTCTCCGCACAGGGAGTAGAGGACACTTGTCTTCTCATGGCCTGCTGTTCGTGCCTTGGCAGGCTATTCTGACTCCCGAGCTTTCCAGACCCAAGGCCAAGGGATCCTTCTCTTCCCTGGGGCGGCGTGCTGTGCCTTCCCCAAAATTGCTCCTGGGGAGCGGGGTGACAGACGTGTGCAACCATGCTTCTCTCTCAGGCAGAGGGGATGCTAGGGCAAAGAGGATTTCGCTCCATGCGGGTATCTTCCACCATGTTGCCGAGACTCGCTCAGGCAAGCAGCAGCAGCATCCCCAAACCCAACTCTGATTTCCCAACGAATGCTGTGCTTTAATAAGGGAGAGGCCCAGGCAATGAGGCTTTCGCTGTATGCGGGTTTCTCCCACCGCCAAGACTGGGCTCAGGGAAGCAGCAGCAGACCGCACAACATTTCTCAGCGAATGCTGTGCTTTCGCAGAGGCTTTGGTTTGGAGCGAACAGCACTTCGCCGCTGCTTCCTCAGCAAAGCTTCAGTCGAGTCAGGGAAGAAGAGCCGCGGGAGAGCTGTTGCCTCTTGGGCCTTGCTTTCCCTGGCTCCATGTTCGCGCCCGGATTTCACTTTGCTAAGCCGAACTAGGCAGACACAGTCACAACCCTGCAGCAGCGTGCGTGGCCTAGCATGGCACTCTATTCCTAATTCCATCTCCTGCTCTGGTAAGGCTTTGCCTTTTGCTCCGGTGCTCGGGCAGACTCGGGGTCAAGGCCAGTGCCTTCACCACAGGAGAGAGGAGGCAACAGGATCCCTGCACACGGCCCGGGCACTGGGATGGGGAACTGTGGGGGACTGTCTCCACTCCTTCCCCGCCGCACCCCCTGTCACCCTAAATGCTGCCACATCTTGGTGGAAGATGGCATCTGACTGACCGTTTCTCCATGGGGTTGTTTCTGCAAGTTCCAGGTATGGCACCTGGTGGCAAGCCCAAGTCTGCCCTTGGGACAGGTGGCCAAGGAGATGCTGTCCCCTTGGTAACAGAGGCACAGGACAGGCCTGCCTTCTGCCCAGACTCCTTAGAGTGGAGCACGCGCCCCTGCCCTAGTCGTCCCCTCATGTCTCCTTAGCAGCCAGGCTTCCATCTCTCCGCACAGGGAGCGGGTGACACATGTCTGGCCACCGGCCTGCATTTCGAGCCGCGGCAGGCTATCCTGTTCCCGAGCGTTTCCCGACCCCAAGGCCAAGGGATCCTTCTCTTCCCCGGGGGCGGCGTGCTGTGCCTTCCCCTCACTTGCTCCTGGGGAGCGCGGTGACAGACGTGAGCAACCATGCTTCTCTCTCAGGCAGAAAGGATGCTAGGGCAAAGAGGATTTCGCTCCATGCTGGTATCTTCCAACATGCTGCGGAGACTCGCTTAGGCAAGCAGCAGCAGCATCCCCAAACCCAACTCTGATTTCCCAACGAATGCTGTGCTTTCCAACGGGAGATGCCAAGGCAAAGGGGCTTTCGCTGTATGCGGGTTTCTCCCACCGCGAGACTGGGCTCAGGCACGCAGCAGCAGCCCCCAAAACATTTCTCGGGGAATGCTGTCCTTTCGCAGAGGCTTTGGTTTGGAGCAAACAGCCCTTCGCCACTGCTTCCTCAGCAAGGCTTCTGTCGCGTCAGGGAAGAAGAGCTGCGGGAGAGCTGGTGCCTCTTGGGCCTTGCTTTCCCTGGCTCCATGTTCGCGTCCTGGGTTCACACTGCCAGGCCGAACTACGCAGACACAGTCACAACCTTGCAGTAGCGCGCTTAGCCTAGGATTGCACTCCATGCACACTACCATCTCCCGGTGTAGGCATCGCTTGGCCTTTTACTCTGGCGCTCAGGCCGACTCGCTGGCTAGGCCTGTGCTTTCCCCACAGGAAAGGAGAGGTGACAGGATCCCTGCACACCGCCCGTGCACTGAATAGGGAGCTTTGGGTACTGTCACCACTCCTTCCCCTTAAAACCCGGGCCTCCTCCAAGCTTCTACATCCCGGAGGAAGACGGCATCTGATGGCCAGGTCTTTCTGGGAGTTGTTTCTCGAGTTTAGGGTAGGCGCCTGGTGGCAAGCCCATGGCTCCACCACGGTCAGGTGGCCAAGGAGCTGCTGTCTCCTTGGGCCCAAAGGCTCAGGACAGGCATGCTTTCTGCCCAGACTCCTTCCTCAGAGTGGAGCCTTTCCCCTGCCCTAATCTTCCCCTCGTGTCTCCTTAGCAGCCCGGCTTCCTTCGCTCTGCAGTGACAGATGTGTCCCTTTCCTTAAGGCTCTTTCCACAGGCACCACCGCGCTTCTCTCTCAGGCAGAGCGGAAGCCCAGGCAAAGAGGATTTCGCTCCATGCGGGTTTATTCCACCGTGCAGTGGAGACTATCTCCGGCAAGCAGCAGGCAGCATCCCACAGAACCGACTCTGATTTCCCAGCGACTGCTATGCTTTCGCAGAGGTTTTCAGCTTGGCGCAAACCGCACTTCGCTGCTGCTTCCTCAGCAAGGCTTTGGTCGTTTGCTCTGTCGCGGCTGGAAAGAAGAGCCGCGGGAGAGCTGGTGCCTCTTGGGCCTTGTTTCCCCGGGCTCCAAGTTCGCGCCCGGGGTTCACCTTGCTAAGCCGATCTAAGCAGACACAGTCACAACCCTGCAGCAGCGTGCGTGGCCTAGCATGACACTCTATGCCTATTACCATCTCCTGGCGTAGGTAAGGCTTTGCCTTTTGCTCCGGCGCTCGGGCAGACTCGGGGTCAAGGCCAGTGCCTTCACCACAGGAGAGAAGAGGCGACAGGATCCCTGCACAGGGCCCGAGCACTGGGATGGGGAACGGTGGGGACTGTCTCCACTCTTTCCCCGGCACACCCCCGGCCACCCACAATGCTGCCATATCTTGGTGGAAGATGGCATCTGACTGCACGTTTCTCTATGGGGTTGTTTCTGCGAGTTCCGGGTATGGCACCTGGTTGGCAAGCCCAAGTCTGCCCTTGGGACAGGTGGCCAAAGAGATGCTTTCCCCTTGGGACAAGAGGCACAGGACAGGCCTGCCTTCTGCCCAGACTCCTTCCTCAGAGTGGATCACGCACCCATGTCCTTGTCTTCCCCTCATGTCTCCTTAGAAGCCAGGCTTCAATCTCTCCCGACAGGGAGGAGAGGACACTTGTCTTCTCATGGCCTGCTGTTCATGCCTCGGCAGGCTATTCTGCTTCCCGAGCGTTTCCCGACCCCAAGGCCAAGGGATCCTTCTCTTCCCCGGGGGCGGCGTGCTGTGCCTTACCCACACTTGCTCCTGGGGAGCGTGGTGACAGACGTGAGCAACCATGCTTCTCTCTCAGGCAGAAAGGATGCTAGGGCAAAGAGGATTTCGCTCCATGCGGGTATCTTCCAACATGCTGCGGAGACTCGCTTAGGCAAGCAGCAGCAGCATCCCCAAACCCAACTCTGATTTCCCAACGAATGCTGTGCTTTCCAAGGGGAGATGCTCAGGCAAAGGGGATTTCCCTGTATGCGGGTTTCACACACCGCGAGACTGGGCTCAGGCATGCAGCCGCAGCCCCCAAAACATTTCTCGGGGAATGCTGTCCTTTCGCAGAGGCTTTGGTTTGGAGCAAACAGCCCTTCGCCACTGCTTCCTCAGCAAGGCTTCTGTCGCGTCAGGGAAGAAGAGCTGCGGGAGAGCTGGTGCCTCTTGGGCCTTGCTTTCCCTGGCTCCATGTTCGCGTCCTGGGTTCACCCTGACAGGCCGAACTAAGCAGACACAGTCACAACCGTGCAGTAGCGCGCTTAGCCTAGGATGGCACTCCATGCACACTACCATCTCCCGGTGTAGGCATCGCTTGGCCTTTTACTCTGGCGCTCAGGCAGACTCGCGGACTAGGCCTGTGCTTTCCCCACAGGAAAGGAGAGGTGACAGGATCCCTGCACACCGCCCGTGCACTGAATAGGGAGCTTTGGGGGACTGTCACCACTCCTTCCCCTTAAAACCCGGGCCTCCTCCAAGCTTCTACATCCCGGAGGAAGATGGCATCTGATGGCCAGGTCTTTCTGGGAGTTGTTTCTCGAGTTTAGGGTAGGCGCCTGGTGGCAAGCCCATGGCTCCAAAACGGTCAGGTGGCCAAGGAGCTGCTGTCTCCTTGGGCCCAAAGGCTCAGGACAGGCATGCTTTCTGCCCAGACTCCTTCCTCAGAGTGGAGCCCTTTCCCCTGCCCTAATCTTCCCCTCGTGTCTCCTTAGCAGCCCGGCTTCCTTCGCTCTGCAGTGACAGATGCGTCCCTTTCCTTAAGGCTCTTTCCACAGGCACCACCGCGCTTCTCTCTCAGGCAGAGCGGAAGCCCAGGCAAAGAGGATTTCACTCCATGCGGGTTTATTCCACCGTGCAGTGGAGACTAGCTCCGGCAAGCAGCAGGCAGCATCCCACAGAACCGACTCTGATTTCCCAGCGACTGCTATGCTTTCGCAGAGGTTTTCAGCTTGGCGCAAACCGCACTTCGCTGCTGCTTCCTCAGCAAGGCTTTGGTCGTTTGCTCTGTCGCGGCAGGAAAGAAGAGCCGCGGGAGAGCTGGTGCCTCTTGGGCCTTGTTTTCCCGGGCTCCAAGTTCGCGCCCGGGGTTCACCTTGCTAAGCCGATCTAAGCAGACACAGTCACAACCCTGCAGCAGCGTGCGTGGCCTAGCATGACACTCTATGCCTATTACCATCTCCTGGCGTAGGTAAGGCTTTGCCTTTTGCTCCGGCGCTCGGGCAGACTTGGGGTCAAGGCCAGTGCCTTCACCACAGGAGAGAGGAGGCAACAGGATCCCTGCACAGGGCCCGAGCACTGGGATGGGGAACAGTGGGGACTGTCTCCACTCTTTCCCCGGCACACCCCGGCCACCCACAATGCTGCCACATCTTGGTGGAAGAGGGCATCTGACTGCACGTTTCTCCATGGGGTTGTTTCTGCGAGTTCCGGGTATGGCACCTGGTGGCAAGCCCAAGTCTGCCCTTGGGACAGGTGGCCAAGGAGATGCTTTCCCCTTGGGACCAGAGGCACAGGACAGGCCTGCCTTCTGCCCAGACTCCTTCCTCAGAGTGGAGCACGCACCCATGCCCTTGTCGTCCCCTCATGTCTCCTTAGCAGCCAGGCTTCAATCTCTCCGCACAGGGAGCAGAGGACACTTGTCTTCTCATGGCCTGCTGTTTGTGCCTCGGCAGGCTATTCTGACTCCCGAGCGTTTCCAGACCCACGGCCAAGGGATCCTTCTCTTCCCCGGGGGCGGCGTGCTGTGCCTTCCCCAAAATTGCTCCTGGGGAGCGCGGTGACAGACGTGTGCAACCATGCTTCTCTCTCAGGCAGAGGGGATGCTAGGGCAAAGAGGATTTCGCTCCATGCGGGTATCTTCCACCATGTTGCTGAGACTCGCTCAGGCAAGCAGCAGCAGCATCCCCAAACACAACTCTGATTTCCCAACGAATGCTGTGCTTTCCTAAGGGAGAGGCCCAGGCAAAGAGGCTTTCGCTGTATGCGGTTTTCTCCCACCGCGAGACTGGGCTCAGGGAAGCAGCAGCAGCCCGGACATTTCTCAGCGAATGCTGTGCTTTTGCAGAGGCTTTGGTTTGGAGCGAACAGCACTTCGCCGCTGCTTCCTCAGCAAAGCTTCAGTCGCGTCAGGGAAGAGGAGCCTCGGGAGAGCTGGTGCCTCTTGGGCCTTGCTTTCCCTGGCTCCATGTTCGCGTCCTGGGTTCACCCTGCCAGGCCGAACTAAGCAGACACAGTCGCAACCGTGCAGTAGCGCGCTTAGCCTAGGATGGCACTCCATGCACACTACCATCTCCCGGTGTAGGTATCGCTTGGCCTTTTACTCTGGCGCTCCGGCCGACTCGCGGGCTAGGCCTGTGCTTTCCCCACAGGAAAGGAGAGGTGACAGGATCCCTGCACACCGCCCGTGCACTGAATAGGGAGCTTTGGGGGACTGTCACCACTCCTTCCCCTTAAAACCCGGGCCTCCTCCAAGCTTCTACATCCCGGAGGAAGACGGCATCTGATGGCCAGGTCTTTCTGGGAGTTGTTTCTCGAGTTTAGGGTAGGCGCCTGGTGGCAAGCCCATGGCTCCACCACGGTCAGGTGGCCAAGGAGCTGCTGTCTCCTTGGGCCCAAAGGCTCAGGACAGGCATGCTTTCTGCCCAGACTCCTTCAGCAGAGTGGAGCCCTTTCCCCTGCCCTAATCTTCCCCTCGTGTCTCCTTAGCAGCCCGGCTTCCTTCGCTCTGCAGTGACAGATGTGTCCCTTTCCTTAAGGCTCTTTCCACAGGCACCACCGCGCTTCTCTCTCAGGCAGAGTGGATGCCCAGGCAAAGAGTATTTCGCCCCATGCGGGTTTATTCCACCGTGCAGTGGAGACTAGCTCCGGCAAGCAGCAGGCAGCATCCCACAGACCCGACTCTGATTTCCCAGAGAATGCTGTACTTTCCCAGAGGGGATGCCCCGGCAAAGAAGCTTTCGCTCTATGCGGGTTTTTCCCATCGTGCTGCGAATACTAGGCTAAGGCAAGCAACAAAAGCAGCCCACAGAACCGACTCTGATTTCCCAGCGACTGCTATGCTTTCGCAGAGGTTTTCAGCTTGGCGCAAACCGCACTTCGCTTCTGCTACCTCAGCAAGGCTTTGGTCGTCCGCTCTGTCGCGGCAGGAAAGAAAAGCCGCGGAAGAGCTGGTGCGTCTTGGGCCTTGTTTTCCCGGGCTCCAAGTTCGCGCCCCGGGTTCACCTTGCTAAGCTGAACTAAGCAGACACAGTCACAACCCTGCAGCAGCGTGCGTGGCCTAGCATGACACTCTATGCCTATTACCATCTCCTGGCGTAGGTAAGGCTTTGCCTTTTGCTCCGGCGCTTGGGCAGACTCGGGGTCAAGGCCAGTGCCTTCACCACAGGAGAGAGGAGGCAACAGGATCCCTGCAAGGGCCCGAGCACGGGGATGGGGAACAGTGGGGACTGTCTCCACTCTTTCCCCGGCACACCCCGGCCACCCACAATGCTGCCACATCTTGGTGGAAGAGGGCATCTGACTGCACGTTTCTCCATGGGGTTGTTTCTGCGAGTTCCGGGTATGGCACCTGGTGGCAAGCCCAAGTCTGCCCTTGGGACAGGTGGCCAAGGAGATGCTTTCCCCTTGGGACCAGAGGCACAGGACAGGCCTGCCTTTTGCCCAGACTCCTTCCACAGAGTGGAGCATGCACCCTTGCCCTTGTCGTCCCCTCATGTGTCCTTAGCAGCCAGGCTTCAATCTCTCCGCACAGGGAGTAGAGGACACTTGTCTTCTCATGGCCTGCTGTTCGTGCCTTGGCAGGCTATTCTGACTCCCGAGCTTTCCAGACCCAAGGCCAAGGGATCCTTCTCTTCCCTGGGGCGGCGTGCTGTGCCTTCCCCAAAATTGCTCCTGGGGAGCGGGGTGACAGACGTGTGCAACCATGCTTCTCTCTCAGGCAGAGGGGATGCTAGGGCAAAGAGGATTTCGCTCCATGCGGGTATCTTCCACCATGTTGCCGAGACTCGCTCAGGCAAGCAGCAGCAGCATCCCCAAACCCAACTCTGATTCCCCAACGAATGCTGTGCTTTCCTAAGGGAGAGGCCCAGGCAAAGAGGCTTTCGCTGTATGCGGGTTTCTCCCACCGCCAAGACTGGGCTCAGGGAAGCAGCAGCAGACCGCACAACATTTCTCAGCGAATGCTGTGCTTTCGCAGAGGCTTTGGTTTGGAGCGAACAGCACTTCGCCGCTGCTTCCTCAGCAAAGCTTCAGTCGAGTCAGGGAAGAAGAGCCGCGGGAGAGCTGTTGCCTCTTGGGCCTTGCTTTCCCTGGCTCCATGTTCACGCCCGGATTTCACTTTGCTAAGCCGAACTAGGCAGACACAGTCACAACCCTGCAGCAGCGTGCGTGGCCTAGCATGGCACTCTATTCCTAATTCCATCTCCTGCTCTGGTAAGGCTTTGCCTTTTGCTCCGGTGCTCGGGCAGACTCGGGGTCAAGGCCAGTGCCTTCACCACAGGAGAGAGGAGGCAACAGGATCCCTGCACACGGCCCGGGCACTGGGATGGGGAACTGTGGGGGACTGTCTCCACTCCTTCCCCGCCGCACCCCCTGTCACCCACAATGCTGCCACATCTTGGTGGAAGATGGCATCTGACTGACCGTTTCTCCATGGGGTTGTTTCTGCAAGTTCCAGGTATGGCACCTGGTGGCAAGCCCAAGTCTGCCCTTGGGACAGGTGGCCAAGGAGATGCTGTCCCCTTGGTAACAGAGGCACAGGACAGGCCTGCCTTCTGCCCAGACTCCTTAGAGTGGAGCACGCGCCCCTGCCCTAGTCGTCCCCTCATGTCTCCTTAGCAGCCAGGCTTCCATCTCTCCGCACAGGGAGCGGGTGACACATGTCTGGCCACCGGCCTGCATTTCGAGCCGCGGCAGGCTATCCTGTTCCCGAGCGTTTCCCGACCCCAAGGCCAAGGGATCCTTCTCTTCCCCGGGGGCGGCGTGCTGTGCCTTCCCCTCACTTGCTCCTGGGGAGCGTGGTGACAGAAGTGAGCAACCATGCTTCTCTCTCAGGCAGAAAGAATGCTAGGGCAAAGAGGATTTCGCTCCATGCTGGTATCTTCCAACATGCTGCGGAGACTCGCTTAGGCAAGCAGCAGCAGCATCCCCAAACCCAACTCTGATTTCCCAACGAATGCTGTGCTTTCCAAGGGGAGATGCTCAGGCAAAGGGGATTTCCCTGTATGCGGGTTTCACACACCGCGAGACTGGGCTCAGGCATGCAGCCGCAGCCCCCAAAACATTTCTCGGGGAATGTTGTCCTTTCGCAGAGGCTTTGGTTTGGAGCAAACAGCCCTTCGCCACTGCTTCCTCAGCAAGGCTTCTGTCGCGTCAGGGAAGAAGAGCTGCGGGAGAGCTGGTGCCTCTTGGGCCTTGCTTTCCCTGGCTCCATGTTCGCGTCCTGGGTTCACCCTGACAGGCCGAACTAAGCAGACACAGTCACAACCGTGCAGTAGCGCGCTTAGCCTAGGATGGCACTCCATGCACACTACCATCTCCCGGTGTAGGCATCGCTTGGCCTTTTACTCTGGCGCTCAGGCCGACTCGCGGACTAGGCCTGTGCTTTCCCCACAGGAAAGGAGAGGTGACAGGATCCCTGCACACCGCCCGTGCACTGAATAGGGAGCTTTGGGGGACTGTCACCACTCCTTCCCCTTAAAACCCGGGCCTCCTCCAAGCTTCTACATCCCGGAGGAAGATGGCATCTGATGGCCAGGTCTTTCTGGGAGTTGTTTCTCGAGTTTAGGGTAGGCGCCTGGTGGCAAGCCCATGGCTCCAAAACGGTCAGGTGGCCAAGGAGCTGCTGTCTCCTTGGGCCCAAAGGCTCAGGACAGGCATGCTTTCTGCCCAGACTCCTTCCTCAGAGTGGAGCCCTTTCCCCTGCCCTAATCTTCCCCTCGTGTCTCCTTAGCAGCCCGGCTTCCTTCGCTCTGCAGTGACAGATGCGTCCCTTTCCTTAAGGCTCTTTCCACAGGCACCACCGCGCTTCTCTCTCAGGCGGAGCAGAAGCCCAGGCAAAGAGGATTTCACTCCATGCGGGTTTATTCCACCGTGCAGTGGAGACTAGCTCCAGCAAGCAGCAGGCAGCATCCCACAGAACCGACTCTGATTTCCCAGCGACTGCTATGCTTTCGCAGAGGTTTTCAGCTTGGCGCAAACCGCACTTCGCTGCTGCTTCCTCAGCAAGGCTTTGGTCGTTTGCTCTGTCGCGGCAGGAAAGAAGAGCCGCGGGAGAGCTGGTGCCTCTTGGGCCTTGTTTTCCCGGGCTCCAAGTTCGCGCCCGGGGTTCACCTTGCTAAGCCGATCTAAGCAGACACAGTCACAACCCTGCAGCAGCGTGCGTGGCCTAGCATGACACTCTATGCCTATTACCATCTCCTGGCGTAGGTAAGGCTTTGCCTTTTGCTCCGGCGCTCGGGCAGACTTGGGGTCAAGGCCAGTGCCTTCACCACAGGAGAGAGGAGGCAACAGGATCCCTGCACAGGGCCCGAGCACTGGGATGGGGAACGGTGGGGACTGTCTCCACTCTTTCCCCGGCACACCCCGGCCACCCACAATGCTGCCACATCTTGGTGGAAGAGGGCATCTGACTGCACGTTTCTCCATGGGGTTGTTTCTGCGAGTTCCGGGTATGGCACCTGGTGGCAAGCCCAAGTCTGCCCTTGGGACAGGTGGCCAAGGAGATGCTTTCCCCTTGGGACCAGAGGCACAGGACAGGCCTGCCTTCTGCCCAGACTCCTTCCTCAGAGTGGAGCATGCACTCTTGCCCTTGTCGTCCCCTCATGTCTCCTTAGCAGCCAGGCTTCAATCTCTCCGCACAGGGAGTAGAGGACACTTGTCTTCTCATGGCCTGCTGTTCGTGCCTCAGCAGGCTATTCTAACTCCGGAGCTTTTCTAGACCCAAGGCCAAGGGATCCTTCTCTTCCCTGGGGCGGCGTGCTGTGCCTTCCCCAAAATTGCTCCTGGGGAGCGCGGTGACAGACGTGTGCAACCATGCTTATCTCTCAGGCCGAGGGGATGCTAGGGCAAAGAGGATTTCGCTCCATGCGGGTATCTTCCACCATGTTGCCGAGACTCGCTCAGGCAAGCAGCAGCAGCATCCCCAAACCCAACTCTGATTCCCCAACGAATGCTGTGCTTTCCTAAGGGAGAGGCCCAGGCAAAGAGGCTTTCGCTGTATGCGGGTTTCTCCCACCGCAAGACTGGGCTCAGGGAAACAGCAGCAGCCCGCACAACATTTCTCAGCGAATGCTGTGCTTTCGCAGAGGCTTTGGTTTGGAGCGAACAGCACTTCGCCGCTGCTTCCTCAGCAAACTTCAGTCGAGTCAGGGAAGAAGAGCTGCGGGAGAGCTGTTGCCTCTTGGGCCTTGCTTTCCCTGGCTCTATGTTCGCGCCCGGATTTCACTTTGCTAAGCCGAATTAGGCAGACACAGTCACAACCCTGCAGCAGCGTGCGTGGCCTAGCATGGCACTCTATTCCTAATTCCATCTCCTGCTCTGGTAAGGCTTTGCCTTTTGATCCGGTGCTCGGGCAGACTCGGGGTCAAGGCCAGTGCCTTCACCACAGGAGAGAGGAGGCAACAGGATCCCTGCACACGGCCCGGGCACTGGGATGGGGAACTGTGGGGGACTGTCTCCACTCCTTCCTCGCCGCACCCCCTGTCACCCACAATGCTGCCACATCTTGGTGGAAGATGGCATCTGACTGACCGTTTCTCCATGGGGTTGTTTCTGCAAGTTCCAGGTATGGCACCTGGTGGCAAGCCCAAGTCTGCCCTTGGGACAGGTGGCCAAGGAGATGCTGTCCCCTTGGTAACAGAGGCACAGGACAGGCCTGCCTTCTGCCCAGACTCCTTAGAGTGGAGCACGCGCCCCTGCACTAGTCGTCCCCTCATGTCTCCTTAGCAGCCAGGCTTCCATCTCTCCGCACAGGGAGCGTGTGACACATGTCTGGCCACCGGCCTGCATTTCGTGCCGCGGCAGGCTATCCTGTTCCCGAGCGTTTCCCTACCCCAAGGCCAAGGGATCCTTCTCTTCCTCGGGGGCGGCGTGCTGTGCCTTCCCCACACTTGCTCCTGGGGAGCGTGGTTACAGACGTGAGCAACCATGCTTCCTCTCAAGCAGAAAGGATGCTAGGGCAAGAGGATTTCGCTCCATGCGGGTATCTTCCAACATGCTGCGGAGACTCGCTTAGGCAAGCAGCAGCAGCATCCCCAAACCCAACTCTGATTTCCCAACGAATGCTGTGCTTTCCAAGGGGAGATGCTCAGGCAAAGGGGATTTCCCTGTATGCGGGTTTCACACACCGCGAGACTGGGCTCAGGCATGCAGCCGCAGCCCCCAAAACATTTCTCGGGGAATGCTGTCCTTTCGCAGAGGCTTTGGTTTGGAGCAAACAGCCCTTCGCCACTGCTTCCTCAGCAAGGCTTCTGTCGCGTCAGGGAAGAAGAGCTGCGTGAGAGCTGGTGCCTCTTGGGCCTTGCTTTCTCTGGCTCCATGTTCGCGTCCTGGGTTCACCCTGACAGGCCGAACTAAGCAGACACAGTCACAACCGTGCAGTAGCGCGCTTTGCCTAGGATGGCACTCCATGCACACTACCATCTCCCGGTGTAGGCATCGCTTGGCCTTTTACTCTGGCGCTCAGGCCGACTCGCGGACTAGGCCTGTGCTTTCCCCACAGGAAAGGAGAGGTGACAGGATCCCTGCACACCGCCCGTGCACTGAATAGGGAGCTTTGGGGGACTGTCACCACTCCTTCCCCTTAAAACCCGGGCCTCCTCCAAGCTTCTACATCCCGGAGGAAGATGGCATCTGATGGCCAGGTCTTTCTGGGAGTTGTTTCTCGAGTTTAGGGTAGGCGCCTGGTGGCAAGCCCATGGCTCCACCACGGTCAGGTGGCCAAGGAGCTGCTGTCTCCTTGGGCCCAAAGTCTCAGGACAGGCAAACTTTCTGCCCAGACTCCTTCCTCAGAGTGGAGCCCTTTCCCCTGCCTCGCAGAAACAACCCCATGGAGAAACGTGCAGTCAGATGCCGTCTTCCATCAAGATATGGCAGCATTGTGGGTGGCAGGGGGTGTGCCGGGGAAAGAGTGGAGACAGTCCCCACTGTTCCCCATCCCAGTGCTCGGGCCCGGTGCAGGAATCCTGTCGCCTCCTCTCTCCTATGGTGAAGGCACTGGCCTAGACCCGAGTCTGCCCGAGCGCCGGAGCAAAAGGCAAAGCCTTACCTACGCCAGGAGATGGTAATAGGCATAGAGTGCCATGCTAGGCCACGCACGCTGCTGCAGGGTTCTGACTGTGTCTGCTTAGTTCGGCTTAGCAAGGTGAACCCCGGGCGCGAACATGGAGCCCGGGAAAGCAAGGAC
The DNA here is from genome assembly GCF_964662115.1 of Mustela nivalis. NCBI lineage: Eukaryota > Metazoa > Chordata > Mammalia > Carnivora > Mustelidae > Mustela > Mustela nivalis. Next base: position 84,813 of record NW_028135103.1, read on the forward strand.
CAAGAGGCACCAGCTCTCCCGCGGCTCTTCTTTCCTGCCGCGACAGAGCAAACGACCACAGCCTTGCTGAGGAAGCAGCAGCGAAGTGCGGTTCGCGCCAAGCTGAAAACCTCTGCGAAAGCATGGCCGTCGCTGGGAAATCAGAGTCGGTTCTGTGGGCTGCTTTTGTTACTTGCCTTAGCCTAGTATTCGCAGCACTTTTGGAGAAACCCGCATAGAGCGAAAGCCTCTTTGCCCGGGCATCCCCTCTGGGAAAGCACAGCATTCTTTGGGAAATCAGAGTCGGGTCTGTGGGATGCTGCCTGCTGCTTGCCGGAGCTAGTCTCCACAGCACGGTGTAATAAACCCGCATGGAGCGAAATCCTCTTTGCCTGGGCATCCCCTCTGCATGGGAGAGATGCATGGTTGCACACGTCTGTCACTGCGCTCCCCAGGAGCAAGTGTGGGGAAGGCACAGCACACTGTCCCTGGGGAAGAGAAGGAGCCATTGGCCTTGGGGTCTGGAAAATTGAACAGCCACATGCAGAAAATGAAATTGGACCATCCTAACACCATACATTATAATCGACTGGAAATGGATGAAGAAGCATAATGTGAGAAAGGAATCCATCATAGTCCTTGAGGAGAGAACAGGTAGCAACTTCTTTGACCTCAGCAGCAGCAACTTCTTCCTAGGAACATCGCGAAAGGCCAGGGAAGCAAGGGCAAGAATGAACTATTGGGATTTCATCAGATCCAAAAGCTTTTGCACTGCAAAGGAAACAGTTAACAAAGCCAAAAGATCACTGTCAGAAGTTATCTGGGAGAAGATATTTGCAAATGACATACCAGATAAAGGGCCAGTATCCAAAATCTATAAAGAGCTTATCAAACTCAACACCCTAAAAACAAATAATCCAATGAAGAAATGGGCAGAGGACATGAACAGACATTTCTGCAAAGAATACATCCAAATGGCCAACAGACACATGAAAAAATGCTCCACATCACTCGGCATCAGGGAAATACAAATCAAAACCAGAATGAGATACCACCTCACACCGTTCAGAATGGCTAAAATGAACAAGTCCGTCAATGACAGATGCTGGCGAGGATGTGGAGAAAGGGCAACCCTCCTACACTGTATGTGGGAATGCAAGCTGGTGCAACCACTCTGGAAAACAGCGTGGACGTGCCTCAAAAAGCTGAAAATAGAACTACCCTATGACCCAGTGCTTGTAGTACTGGGTATATACCCTACAGATACAAACGTGGCATTCTGAAGGGGCACATGCACCCAAATGTTTATAGCAGCAATGTCCACAATAGTTAAACTATGGAAAGAAACTAAATGTCCTTCAACAGATGAATCAATAAATAAGATGTGGTATATATGTTCAATGGAATACTATGCAGCCATCAAAAGAAATGAAATCCTGCTATTTGTGATGACGTGGATGGAACTAGAGGGTATTATGCTTGGAGAAATAAATCAATCTGAGAAAGACAACTATCATATGATCTCCCTGATATGATGAAGTGGAGATGCAACATAGGCAGTTTCGGGCGTACGAAAAGAAAAATAAAAAAAAGATGGTATTAGGAGGGAGACAAACCATAAAAGACTGAATCTCACAAAACAGACTGAGGGTTGCTGGGGGGAGGTGTGTTGGGAGAGGATGGTGGGGGTATGGACATTGGAGAGGGCAGGTGCTATGGTGAGTGATGGTGAGTGCTGTGAAATGTGTAACCTGGTGATTCACAGACCTGTACCCCTAGGGATTAAAACACATTATATAAAAAATTTTAAAAAATAATTTAAAAAACCCATTAAAGAAAAAACACAGATTGCAAGCCCAGAGCTAATCTCATATTCAATCAAAACTTTTGAAAGTTTTCCCCTTAAAGATCAGAAGAAAGACAAGTGTGTCCATTTTCACTACTCTCATTTGACACAGTAGTGGATGTCCTAGCCAGAGAAACAAGGAACACAAAGAAACAAGAGTCTCCAAAAAAAAAAAAAAAAGGAAGAAGTAAAATTTTCTTTTTTGGATAACATGAACTTACATGTTAAAAAATCCTAAAAAATTCACAAAAAATTTGAATAAACAAATTTAGTAAAATTACCAAATACAAGATCAATATATAAAAGAAAAGAATTTTGTTTTGTTTCTTTTTTTTATGGACTGCTTCCCAGTTTGTCATGTCATCCTTGTTCAGTGATCACGCTAATCTTCTCTGCATCATTCCAATTTTAGTATATGTGCTGCCAAAGTAAGCACAAGACAGGAGCATTTTAACATTCTAATGATGAACTATCTGAAAAAATAAAGAAAACAATCTAATTCACAATAGCATCAAAAATAATAAAATACTTAGGAATAGATTTAACTAAGAAGATGAAAGATCTGTACTCCATAAACTATGACATTGATAAAGAAATTGAAGGTGACAGAAATGGAAAGATAGCTCATATTTATGAATGGTAAGAATTAACATTGTTAAAATGTCCATACTACCGTAAACCATCTGTAAATCCAATTCCTATCAAAAATCCAATGTTAGGGGCGCCTGGGTGGCTCAGTGGGTTAAGCCGCTGCCTTCGGCTCTGGTCATGATCCCAGGGTCCTGGGATCGAGCCCCGCATCAGGCTCTCTGCTCAGCAGGAAGCCTGCTTCCTCTTCTCTCTCTGCCTGCCTCTCTGCCTGCTTGTCATCTCTCTCTGTCAAATAAATAAATTAAAAATCTTAAAAAAAAATCCAATATTATTGTTTTACAGAAGTAAGTAAAGAATCCTAAAGTTTATATGAGACCATGAAAGACAACAAATAATCAAAGCAGTTCTGAGAAAGAATGAAGAAGGGAGATTACACTTCTTGATTTGAAACTATACTACAAAGCCCTCATGCTCAAAACAATAAAGTATACTGGCATAAAAACAGACCAATAAACAAGTAGAACAGAATTGAGAGTCCAGAAATAAATCCTTTCATACAGTCACCTAATATTTGACAGGGGCCAACATATGTAATGGGGAAAGATAGTCTGTTCAATAAATGATATTTAAAACTGAATAGTCACATAAACAGTATGAAAAGGGAACCTTATATCACTCATAAGTCTGAACTTGAAATAGATTAAAGACTTAAAGGTGATGCATGAAACTAAATTTCCTAAAGGAAAACATAGGAAAAATTCTCCTTGACATTGGTCTTGCCAATAGTTTTTTGGATACCAGACTAAAAACACAAGCAAAAAAAGCAAAAATAAATAAATGGTATTACATCAAACTAACGTTTCTGCATTGCCAAAAAAAGGGAGAGAGAATGAAAACACAATCCACAGAATGTAAGAAAATACTTACGAATCTTATATCTGAAAAGAGGTTAATAACCAACAGATACAAATAGAAAAAAATATATGATTAAAAAAATAGCAAAAGGATCTCAATAGACTTTTTTTTCAAAAAAGTTATATAAATGACCAACAGGAGCATTAAAAAGTGCTCAACGTAAAAATCTCAGGGCAAAGTCCTTATGTTGTTGTTGTTGTTGTTTACCTCTGAAAAACACAGCAAGATATTAGAATATATACTACCAAAAAATTGAAACTAACCAATTTTGGTAAATATTGGGGAAAACGGGGAACTTATGCACTGTAATAGGGATATAAATTTGTATGGAAAACAGTATGGAGATTATTCATATTATTAAAAGTAAAATTACCATATGATTCAGTAATCCCACTTCTAGGTATCTATCTAAAGGAAACGAAGTCACTGTTCAAAGACATATCTGCACTCTTATGTTTATTATAAAATTATTAACTCTAAGCAAGAGATGGAAATAACTTCAGTATCCATTAATGGATGAAAGAATAAAATAAGTATGGTAAATATATACTACGGAATACTACTTAACCATGAAAAATTAAGAAATACTGCCATTTACAACAGCATGGATGGATCTTGAAGGTATTATACTAAGTGAAATATTTCAAAGATTTTATATATTTTTTAATTTTATGTATTATGATATCCCTTACATACAGAATCTGAGGAAAAGGAAAACTAATGGAAACTTAGAGTTGAGTTGACAAGGGGTGAACCTGGGGTGGAGTAAGGTGGTCCAAGGGTGCAAACTTGCAACTATAATATGAAAAAGTTCTGGGGATCTAATGTACAGCATGATGATCATAGTTAATAAAATATACATACTTTTTTATTGTGCTTCCCTTTATTAAACTTTGCATATATCACATTCTTACAAGTTGAAAGTTTATAGCAATCTTGTATAAAAAAAGTCTGCTGCCACCATTTCTCTAACAACATTTGTTCATTTTGTGTCTCTCTGTCACATGTTGGTAATTCTTGCAATATTTCAAGTTTTTTACATTATTATTGTATTTGTTATGGTGAACTGTGATCAGTAATTATGACCCACTGAAAACTCAGAACTAGTTTACTTAAGGTATATACATTGTTTTTCTTTAAAAACATAATGCTTTTGAACAGTACAGTATAGTGTCTATTTTTTATATGCACTGGGAAACCATAAAAAATAATAATTTGACTTAGTTTATTGAGATAATCACTTTATTGAGGCGGTCTGGAACAAAACCCACAAGACCTCTGAAGTTTATCTCTACTATACTATATACATAAAAGTTGCTAAGAGAGTAGATCTTAAAATTCCTTACGATACATGCATAAAAATCAGTGGCAACTATACGAGATAGTAGATGTATTAACATTTTTGTGTAGATTATATTGCAATAAAGATGTATACCAATTTATCAAATTGTACAAAATTTACACAATGTTAAAAGTTTGCAATGTTATAAGAAATCATTTCTTAAATTTACAAATATGTCGATTTTTTTCAATAAAGCTGGAAAAAACTTTTTGTAGAATTAATCTATTTTTCAAAAAAGGAAGTAAGGCAGTAGAAACTGCAACTAACTCTGAAATAATAGAATATAAAATCCATTTTTGTTATATACACTGTGACAAAAACTATTACTTAGTTTACAATGGAGGAGTACTTATGAAGCATGAAGGATGGTCTATAAAAAAGGCTGAAAGAGCTCAGTTTTAAGGTTTAAATTTAAAATCTTCTTTTGAAATACTAAACTGACCACCCAGTGTTCCAAACATCAATGTCTTAACTGCATGAATTTATTTCATACAACTCTATAATCTAGTTTCATAAGAAAGCAGCATGCAAAGTTTGAATAAGACAGACTTGCTTAAGTTTCTTTATGTTCAACAGTAAAGGATACCTCCTTAAAAACAAATAGAAGAAAAATCAGCATATTTATTATGATAATTATTATTCATAAGGAGATTCATATTGAATTAGGGAATATATATCCTCAGAGGGGGTAAAGTAAAATGAAATTTATGTTGGTAAATGTGTCTAATAATAGTCAATACAATGCCTCAATATAAATGAATATTACCATTTTGAACAATTTAATTACTATTACTAGAATTATTATAAGTATAAAAATAGCTATCATTTTAGCATGGAATATGAGACTCTCATGCTCCATGCTTCATCACATCCACACAACAACGCTGCATAATAAGTATTATCATCACCATTTCATGGGTGAAAAAACTGAGGCTAACACATTTAGATAACTGGTTTATGATTACATGGGTAGCAAAAATGCATCACACTAATTTAGGCTTTATGATTTCAGAATTGTACTCTTTCCACTGCACATTCTATTACTCTGTAAATACTTGGCCTGTTTTCATTTGGTTCTTTAATTTTATTCATGTGGTGATGGCTTAAAGCTTCCTTTAAAGGAAGCTTAAAAATTTCATTTAACCAAAAGCTCCCAAGAATTAAAAATGCCACGGATCTAATGTAGACATGGATATCATTAGTTAATGGGTAACTATATATTTTCCACCCTAGTGAGATAACATCAGAGTATTTTTCTAAGTTTTAGTCTCTCAGTGTTAAAAAGCACTTTGTTAAAATAGAAATATTTAGACAAAGGTGATCAAAAGTCTGAATCAGGTCACCTTAAGGTAAATATTAGGAACCTGAGGAAACAAATGGAGATTTGAACACTGAGCTATGATATAATGAATGGTTTCAAGTATTTAGTAGAGTATAGAAAAGCCCTTTAAAGCCTGGTCTTAGCCTAGCATTGCAGCTTCTGGGATATCTGTCTATCTATCATCTATCTATCTAGATATAAATTTGAAAACTTTTTTAACTTAAAGATTTTGAGAAATAGAACATAATCAGCACCATAGAAGATCTGTTTCTGATAACAACCTAGCCCCTCCTCCCAGTTTGTTAATATTCTCTCTTATTTAATGTAACATTGTGCAAATAGACCACTACTGATCTGCCGTTATGAATGAAATAGCTATAATCATCTGTTTGCATATCCTGGTGAAAATATTCATTTAGTTCCATGTTGTATTTCTAGGAATGGACCAAATTTTTATTTTTATTTTTAAGTTTTCTAAATATTGTCCAACTTACCTCAAATGTTTTTATTATGGGCACTTTCATTCTTTCACATTCTTGCAAGGCAATTTTACTGTTGCCCAATATGGTAAGTGTGTAATAGTATGTCATTTTAGGTTTTAATTTATTTTTAATTTAATTTAATTTAATTCCAGATTCATAATAAAGATAAACAGTTTTTATATATGAGTGGCCATTTGGATTACCCTTTCTGTAAAGTACATGCTCAAATCTTTTGATATCTTAACACTGTGTCATACTGACTTCTTTAATAGTAGATTTTCTGAATGAACTTTTAGCTGTGTAGGTCTTCTCTATTTTATTTTGAACTTGTTTTCATTTCAAAATCTTTATATTTATTTTCATAATCTGCTTTTATTTTGCTTTGTCTATTATCTATCTATCTATCTATTTATTTGCAAGCAAGAGAGAGTGAGCAAGTGAGAGTGCAGGGAGGGATAGAAAAAGAAAGGAAAAGAATCTTAAGCAGGCTCCAGGCTCAGCACAGAGCCCAACTCTGGGCTCTATTTCACAACCATGACATCATGACCTGAGCCAAATTGAAAGAGATAAAATAAAATTAAGGTGTTAAAAAAAAAGGAACAAGAATTGGAGGTTTAATTAAGTGAGCCACCCAGGCACCCCTGTGGTATCTTAAATTAGCTGTCATATCTTTAAAGTTCTAGAGTATCCATTTGGTTCATTTATAAAACCTTTCTCAATATCATTTTTAGTGTCAGCTTTTTGTTCAATTTGCTTCCCCTCTCATTTCTTTGAGCAGAGTAATCAAGCCATTTTACAATCTTTATTGATCATTTTAACATCATACTTAATCCCATTTTGTCTATCCAATCTTGTTAATGGTTTTTCTTTGTGTGCTTTGTTACATTTTGCTATGTTCAAGACATTATATTTGAAACTCTTATTGAGTAGGGATAATTAAGAGCTATAATAACGGTATGGTCCTCCTTGGTAGGATTTTCTCTTATATCTGAGACTCTACAAGACAATCATACTCCAAATTCAGTGATTGGCTTTCTCAGTTTACACAGAAGGCAAGGTAGGCTATAGTCTTATTTCTGCTTCTCCTTGTGCTTTGGGGATCTCAACTTAAATTTGGGTTGTACCAAAGTCCTCAAATTTGATTGCTGCTGGATTTGTTTCTCTAGTATCAAGAGTCTATGAACAACACAGCTCAGTGTGTTTTAGCAGTTTCAAATGCTCTCATAGCTAAAATGGCTTCAGGGCATATATCTCTAGGCTCTCATTGTATTTCGTATTTTGGCCCAGTAATCCCTCACTTATTTTTATAATCATTCTGATATTTTTAACTTTAAAAGCTATTTTGTCTGGATTTTTAGTTGTCTTAAGTAGGAGTTTTTAGATCACCATTACTAGAAGCAACAACAAATATACATGAAAATATCTGCAGTAGTTTATCACATCTTTATGGCTTTGAACTTCCATAAGCTGAGGCATCCTTCTCTAATCACTTAGGCAAACTCCAATTTAACCTTTAATACAACCCAAGAATTGCTTCATTTAAGAACATGTTCAGGGATGACTCTTCCCCACTGTTCTTACCAACATTCCCACACACTCTTTGCTACCCACACCTTGCTTATGAACTTTCGTTAGGTATATCAGCGTGACCAGAATTTTGCTCTATTGTATTTTTGTCCTTTAGAGCTTTAATTAAATATGAATTCCATAGAAAGTCTGTCCCTTTTCTTTCAAACCTGGGTTAGTTATTTCTTCTCATTCTTTGTCAGAAGTTACTTTATTAGAGAAACTTATAGCTCTATTGTGACTTTGGAGCCTTTACAGTTTTTCGACTGGAAAAATCACCCATCCCTGAGATTTTTACGCAGCTTCCTAGCTGATATTATTCAGAAATCTGTTCAAAACAGACTTTTTCAGGGAGGCCCTTTCGGACCACTCAGTTAAAAAACCTCTTCTCAATCACTGCTCTTTTAAAAATGTGCTTATTTAGTTCAAATATGCATCTCTATTAAAGAAAAAGCAGTACGATTTTTTTTTTTTAAAGTTGGCTTACCTATTATCTATCTCTCCCATTAAAATGATTCCTCTGGCCTGGGGTTTTGTTGTGCTCATTTTAGGCCAGGCACTCAATAAATTGTCACTGAATGATTGAATTGTTTGACTCCCTTGCTAGATTCTCAACTTCATGAGGCCAAGGATTGTTCTATTCAGTCCTTCTTTATCCTCAATGTCTGTTATATTGCAGTCACTTACGTGACTAATGGGAAAAATCACAGAAAGAAAGAGTTAAAACTACAGAAAAACCCTGTAGGTTCAATAACACAAAGCTTTCTAAAATTATTTAGCCCAGGAATTGAATACTGGCTGCACTTTTGATTTTTTTTAAATGGTATTGAATTTAATTTAAATGGAAATACTGGAATGGTAGAATAATAAAAAAATTATAAAAGCAACTTGCTCCTTAAAGTAAGAATTATATAGGGCATCTCTTCTAGAAGCAAAATTTTCAAATGTCAAACATCTGAAAGCATAGAAGGAGAAGTAAGAGTGTGAATTGTACTTCAATGCTCTTTTCTTTATATTCAGCAAACAGCTTCATTCACACACCTTTCCAATTTTTTCAACTCTTTTGACAAAGCCTTCAGAGGAGTTACTGCTGATGACAACCATCACAGCCTAACAGGAGAAATTTTATAAAGAAAAATAATAGCATGTTTTTCCCAAATTGTTAAGGATATGGTGAAGCTCTGTCGGATTCAAAGGAGGAATGTGCAATTCCATGCTATATATAATAATAACTTGTTTTAATAGTGGCTTTGCAATTTTTCAGATATATCCATTTACTGAAACCACTATCAAATAAACAAAAACAAAGAAATGAACAGGGGTTCGAGACAGAAATTATCTAATCTAAAAATAGCACATGTTCACAGAATACACAACACATATCCCAAGTACTACTATAGGTTTCAAGTAATAGTCAAAACAATAGTAAAAATGATTCAGACCATACCAGTCAAATCATAAATGGGACCTTAACTGTAAATCCTTATCTTTAGATCAAAGCGGGTAATTGGGGGCTGAAGATACATTATAGAACTAATATGTTATAGAACTCCTCTGAAATGAGTCATTTATTCCATCACTTTTCCTGCACAGCTGCTGACCCATGTTTTGGTTCCTGGAAATAGCTGCTACCCTGTCATACTTCTTAAAAGCACATATATTGATAACTCTACTCATTCCTCCATTCTCTGTGACTGTCACTGTGTTAAAATGTGGAGTCAGCTGACTCACTTGTGATGGTAATAAAGTAGATGAGTTTGCAAAGTATTTTGTTATTTCTAAAAATGCAAAAACCAAATTACATTGAAATCATAAGGGGTGTTTCAGGGAGAGCTGTAGGATGTGGTTTCTTGTGTAATCCACAGAGATTAGCTCCAACACATATTTAAACTCTCCTCTAGGAGCAACCTTAGTGGTAAAGCAAGAAGATAAACAGATGTAAACACACCCTGGCACAAAATTATCACTTATGTTTGGCTTCCTAGTCTCCTCGTGTTACTTATTTATCTTAACTTCTCTCTGAAATCAGGGAACACAGAATCTCAATCAGTTGACATTTTTCTACTGAATTACCCAATAGTCTGATCATACCCCAAGACTTTTTTAAATTATTTCACTCATAATCCCAAATCTGCTTTGCTTCCTCATCTTAGTACACTGTAATTTGATTTCAAAATGAGGACAGTTGTCAGTAATGCCACATTCGTTCATCTATTTTACAATTCCATGTGCTTATAACTATGAAGATATGTTAATAACATCCATTCCAATAAGCCACCCTAAATTTATTATCATGAAACAAGACCTCAAGAAAGAGAATTCAAAATCATCCATGTATTTGCAACTTATTGCAATAAAGCCTTTATCAATAGACTTCCCTGTGCACATGGTGGTCAAATTGCTGGTGAAAACCAGCCAGATCTATTACAAGCTTTCTCATGGCTTCTAGGTAACCCAAGTGAGCCTTTATTGATACTGGGAAGGGATAAAGCAGGGAAGGGATAAACAGTGCTGTAAGAATTGGCTAGACAAAAGTAATGACTCTCATTACAAAGTGAGTATTTTAAAGCAAAAGAGCCTGTTGGGAATATTGTTTTATAAAATAGTGGTTTTTTTATTAACTTTTTAAAATTCAATTAGGTAACATATAGTGTACCATTAGTTTCAAATGAAGATTTCAGTTATTCATCCATAGCATATAATAGCTAATGCTCAGTACTTACTGTGATAGCTTCTTGAAAGCAGAATTTTAACCCACTGAGCCACCCAGGCGCCCTTGAAAGCAGAATTTTAGATCACATTTTCTGATTACTTCCATGTCGTACAACACTTTCCTGCTAGCAACCTTCAAAACATACTGTTTGTTAGAGGAATTTCTTTAATAATAAATAAATAGAAATTTATTTAAATTTATAAATATATAAAATAAATAGGAATTTATTTAAATTTATTTAAATATTGCACACTGTTTCATTGTTCATAAATAAGGTGATGATATTATAGCCATTAGTTGGTAGCACTGATATATCACTTTCTTTTTACTTCTCAGTGCATTCTCTTTACACAAAATAGATATATATTTTAAAAGAATCTGAATCTGTGGCAAACTTGTAAAAAACCCTATACAGTAAAGTTTATCATTTTAAGTAATCTCAATTATCTTCCTCAATTGTGATAGTATATCCTTCTATCTAGGCCAGATATTGTATGAGGGATTTGAAAAGACATACTTTTCTAAATTTCACTTTTCTCATCTGCAAAATGCTTATCATATCCTACAATAAAATACACTTACAATTTTTTGATGAAAATTTATTTATTTATTTTAAGATTTTATTTCTTTATCAGAGAGAGTGGGCGAGAGAGCAAGCACAGGCAGACAGAATGGCAGGCAGAGGCAGAGGGAGAAGCAGGCTCCCGGCCGAGCAAGGAGCCCGATGCGGGACTCGATCCCAGGACGCTGGGATCATGACCTGAGCCAAAGGCAGCTGCTTAACCAACTGAGCCACCCAGGCGTCCCTTTTGATGAAAATTTAATCTGTATAAACAATATATTTGCTGTAATGCGTGGTTCATGGAAAACATCTTATTTAATTATAAGCAACAACAGTATTAGAAATTAAGTAAATGTGTCTATAATATTTAAAGTTTTAACACATAATTCCACTGCTTTGCCTTATTTTCTCAAATCCCTTTACCACTTTCACTGACAGAGTTAAATGTACTTTTTCTACTAGTAGCCAGCTCTTTGTCTTTTGTCAGAAAGATGCCCTTGTGAATTATTTATAATAGAGATATTAGCAATAATAATAATAATAATAAATAGCAATGAAAATGTTAAAAAAAAGTTTTCTTAACTAATTAGGGTTCTTAGACATCAATTAGAGGAACCACCTCGGGCAAGCAAATTAATCTGCAAGACATTCCCAGAATTAACAAGTCAGTCAGATACAGGGTTGTCCGTAGACTGAAAGGTGAAGCAAAAGGACTAGGTTTGGAAAATAGGTAAGGACAGTGAAAAAAGTGATCAAATTTTGGGGCAAAATAAATTCTTAGGTGTCCTTTCAATGGAGTCCTGTTCATTATGTAGCAGAAACTCTAGAGATTATCTCAATCCATTGGAGTCACCCCGTTTATTAGCTTGCTATTGACAAAGTTATTTACAAACTGTAGAGCAAGAGGTTATAATGGAGAAAACTGATGGTAATGCACAGGATTCTTGTTAACAATAATGCAAGTTAGTGATTTTTCATTAGAAAACATAAATTCTATAACCCAAATTATGGGCCCAGAGCACTTCTGCTGCACAACTCTGCTTATATCCCAAATAACCATGTGAACTAGTTTTAATATCTGCTTCTCTTATTAATTTTTGAATAAAAATTCTTGACACAAGTATTTTATAATTGTGTGATAACCATGCATTTAATTTCTTGGAGAACGAAACACACTTTAGCATAACTAGGTTCGTTCACAGAACCAGCCTTGATAACACACTTCTATATGTTAGAAATGATGTAATAAATGTAGAATATTGGGCACTTGTTTGGTATTCTTTGCCATGTTTTGCACTATCTAAAAAGAGATCAGTGAACTTGGACTGGAGTTAGTAGACATGGAAGAAAATAAAATATTACAGAGAAGAATACTCTGTGGTCCACAACCTAAACGGGCTGGGATTCCCATCATTTGGATCCCTGTAGCTTTACAAAAGTCAATTAAATTTTTGTATCTCCGATTAAAGTTGATTCCCCAGTACTTTTTCAAACATATCTTGTAAAGTATTGTTTCCCAGAAAAAAAGGGATTTTGCACATGTATCTGCCTTTGTCTCTGGTCATGATCTCAGTCAGGATCCTGGGATCGAGCCCCATTTCGGGCTTCCTGCTCATTAGGGAGTATATTTCTCAGTCTCTCTCTGCAGCTACATCCCCCTGCCCCACTCATGCTCTCTCTCTCTCTCAAATAAATAAATACAATCTTTAATTTTTTAATTAAAAATAAGATAAATAAAATAAAATAAAAAGTCTGGTCTTACTGCCCCATTTAGTTCCTTTTGTTTTTTTGAGTTGTATTTAAAGCAGCATGAGAGAACATGAGGCTCTCAAACTTTAAAAAAAAAAAAGGAAAAAATTGAGTTTTGTTAGGATTTAAGATCTTGTCTGCTAGACAAAAACGTTGGCTTTGTTAACATGTGAAAATCAACAAAAGAGAATAAGATCGAATTCTAATAATTTTTGTAGAAATTAAAAATTTCCTCCAACCCAATTACATACAGACCCATTAAGTAAATTCATTCCAATGTCCCAAACCAACCTTTTCTAATAGTAATGCATCTGTGTAAACAGGGTCAACCCAAGGAATAAATAAATATTATTATTTTTTTTCCTGTCTCTTCCACAGTCACATCTGGGTATATTGGTAGCAAGCCAATTATCTATCTTATAAGACATGATATCATAAGGAAGGTTATTCTGTCCATTTGGAACAACTGAAAATCATTGTAATTTTATCTTGGTGCAGTAACTTGAGATGGCACAGTGTGGGTTATGAATATATTTTATTTTTTTTACTGGGAAGAAGAGATTATAGAGATATTGGTTATCCAAGAGAGACTGACAGGTGTTGATAGTTGCCAGGTCAATATCCATCTACTCTTTCCTTTAATATCAGAAAGCACTGAGGGATTGACAACAAGGAAACTTAAAACAACATCAAATATTTTATTGTCTCTTTTCTAGTTACATTGTAACCTTATGACAAAGTATCAGTCGTACAAGATATCATTCTCTTTTACCTCTATCTTTCTGCCAGAAATGTGGGCTTAATAGTGAGAACTCCAACAGCAATTTTTGCAACTGTGAATAAAAAGCCATGAAAACCTCTAAGATAGTTCACTTGACTTTCTTAAGACTCTGAACCAACACATTACATTTTTGCAACTGTGAATGAAAAGCCATGAAAACCTCTAAGATAGTTCACTTGACTTTCTTAAGACTCTGAACCAACACCAGAAAACACTCTCTGTAGTCTTCTTGTTAAATGAAAAATATGGTTAAACCACTTTTGACAGTCTACTACCTACAGCAAACTGTAAATCTTAATTGAAATATGTCCTCTCAGCTGTGCTTAAGCAACTGAGTCCTGAGCTTTTTAGGTTTTCAGTCTGAAAGAGTACACCTCGGGTGCTCTGAAAGGGAAGAGAAAGGACACCCTGTTCTCCATATAAATTAAAGAAGAGAAATCTGTGCATTTAAGTGGGCCATATAAAATTTATCAAGCAATTATCTCCTAACTCCTTCCTATCCAAATTACCTGATATGCTCTCCCTACTCCTTTATTCCACGTTACTGCCTTTTCCAGGATTCTGTATCACATCACAGCATGTCTTCTGTTATTTCCTTCTTGCAAGCTAGTTTTGTTTTCTCCATCTAAAAAAATCAACAATCATTGTGTATTTCAATTCCCATTTTCCTCAAATGCATTGATTCTTCTTATCTATTACTCTTTTCTCATACTCAGTGTCTTTGTCTTTATGGGGTTTGTACTTTGCTTTTCCCCATTCTTTACTGCCATTATATAATCAAATCTAATAACTTCTTAGAGAAAGTTAAAAATTCCTGCATAGCCACACGTGAACACAAAGTCACTGATTTTTAGCAAACCTATAAGATAGTCAGACATCCATTCAATTTCTTTTTAAGATTTTATTTATTTATTTGAGAGAGAGGGATGAAAAGCAGTCAGAGAGGCAGGCAGAGAGAGAGGAGGAAGCAGGCTCCCTGCTGAGCAGAGAGCCTGATTTGGGGCTCGGTCCCAGGACCCTGGGATCATGACCTGAGCCAAAGGCAGCGGCTTAACCCACTGAGCCACCCAGGCGTCCCTCCATTCAATTTCTTAACTGAGTCCCAAATGCATCCTGACTTCTAACCTAAACCTAAGTTCTACTTCTTACACGTTGTTATATGACCAAATTCTTTCAGTTCAGTATTTTGTAACATTTAAATATTAGTCAATTGATGCTTTGTTTGTATATTTCTATGAAAATAATTTGAATACTGTAGATTTATTGTTATATTTATAGATTTATAATCAAAGTTTCATCAGTTGAAGTTTTTGGAATTTTCAGATATAATGATTAACCTAAAATGATACTGCCTCAAATCCCTCTGATATCAAGGCCCAACTCCTGATTATAGCCAAACCTGTGGTGGATAGTTCCATGGGAAATTGCAGTTACTTAACACTGATAGGATCTCATGTTCTCTCTCTCATTTTGGAATGTCTCCAACACAACCCAAAAGTGTAGGAGAGTTAATGTCCTCTGAGGACAGCTCTCAGTGAAGTGGAAATAAGAACCATAGGTAAAATTGTCAGTTTTCAGGTCTTCATGAGGACAACTTAAAGAAGTTTCTCAGGACCTTTCAGTAAAAGCAAGCCTTCATTTTCTATCCACAACAATTATATCAACAATGTACCTCTTTGACAAAGTTGCTTCTTCACTGTATCACTTTCCCATTCTTTTCTACCTTGGATAATCTCCCAGATAAACTAACAGTACTCAAATCCTTTGTCCTACTCTTTGCTCTCAGGATAAATGGAGCCAAAAGACTTAGATTAATATCAAGTTCTGAATGGGATCTTAGAGCTATTTCTGTCCAGATTTTCATAAACATAGGGACCTTTGAATTATCAGGCTATAAATAAGTTCTAAATGGAGGGAGCAAAAGCAAAAAGTAGAAATTTTTATGTTTGATTTTTAATCATGATTAATTGACTTTATTGATTATTAAAAATACTAACATTATAAAAGTGTGGATCTTTGTAAAACAATGTCTTAATGTAAGAAAGAAGTTGCATAGTCCTTTTGAGAATATTAAACCAAGTGTTCAGGTGCCATCTAATTTCTTGTTTAATCCAGAACTTTGGTGTGCATCATCTTGAGGAATAGGATTTTGAAGTCCAGACAGACTAAGAGAAAACTGATCCAAATGTGTGTGTTTATATTTCTGCTTTTGTTGTAAAAATCAAAGTGTGATTGCTGGTTTAAAATGGTAAAACTAATAATGTTCATGGACTCGATTATAAATTTTCTAATTGTATGGGAAGAATCCAACAAAGATAGAATTAATTGATTTGCAAATCCTCAAAGAGCTACAGGATCAGGTAGTGGTATGTTCTGATTCAACAGCATCATAATGCAGCATTTTATATGTGTGGCTAATGGATATTTTCATGAATGTTTGCTAGCTAGTCAGCCAATACAGAGAAATATTAGGTAGGGTAATTACTCACAGTTGTGTTTAATATAATGAGAGAAAATTATCAAATGGCACTAATAATAATAATCCTATAGCAGGCTAAATAATTCAATGATAATTACAAGTATTAATCTAGCTTTCTTCCCTGATTATGACTCTTCTCTCCTTTATCATAATGGGAGTAGCACATTGTCTGCAATGAATTGTGAAAACCCAGCAGTGACTTTGGCAGTGAAGGCCTCCCATCAATTTTGATAGGTTAAAAGGATTCTGGTTGGTCTTGAGCAAATGTGTCAATTTTTTTATTCTGTGTGTGTCATAAAAGAAAGAAGCAATAGTAAATTCTTGCTGTTATTCCATGGAGCCAATAAAATCATACTGCCAACAAGAGGCTGTTGACACCATAGGTGTAGTTAACTGTCTTGAAATACTACGCCTGGAAATAAAATCCTAATATTTCACATAACCTCTTTTTTTAAAAGAAACAAAACAAAACAAAACAAAACAACTATACTGCTTACATTTAGGGCCCTGCTGTTGTGTAACTATTTTTGAACATGTCTTCTGTAAGTGTATATATATATATATATATATACATATTTTTCTGTGCAATAAATTCATTTAGAGATAAATTTGGATTGCAAATTATTTTGGGGGAGGCGTGGTATTTGTGGCTAGTCTTACAAGTAAAAAGGACTAAAAGAAAGAAGAAAAACATTTTTTATTACAGCATATTTACATCTGTCCAAAGTACTTATCTACTATAATACTGACTAATGTATAATACTGTACACAAAGAAAGAAGCTAAATGAGTTATAATTCAGTCAGTGTATAGCTGGCCATTTTAAAACTTACCACTGAATCTTTCTGGTATGCAATGTGATATCTGGCAATCTGGTCCAGTTCATTACATCAGGTCATTTGTATGTTCTTATTACCATTTTGATAGCATAGCACATTTTATAACCCAGACATTTTACAATGGAACTATGATGCATGTATTTTCAAAAGTATAGACATACATGAAGCTATGAGGTCAAAAAAGATGAATGTCCGTAGTACCATATAGACTCAACAAATAAAAGTGTCCAAGGGTCTGAGTGTGACTTATGAATATTGTATAAGATTAGGCCAACATGTGGTTTTGATATAAATAATCTGTTCTTAAATTAGAATTACAATCGTTGAGTACAGTGTTGAAAATGGCAGATAGATTTTAGCTATCTTTGCTCACTAGGGAAAATGGAAAAATGTTTAGTTTGGTCAGATTTTCACTTAACTTCTGAAAAATCTTACGTTTGAGAGAACCCTTCTGAAATAAGAATCCTTAAAGACATAACCCCTTTGGCACAAGTTTTCAAGAAACTTGTTTGATGTTGTAGACAATTCTATGGCACACGTACTGTTCTAGATGTTTCATGCCAATAATATGTAAGCCATACCAAGGCTACATATACATATAGAGATGTTCCTCAGCTTACAAGGGGGCTATGTACAGAGAAACACATAAAAAATTGAAAATGCATTTAATACCCCTAAACAATCAAATATCATAGCTTACCTTAAGCTTATTTAAACATACTCAGAACACTTACATTTGCCTGCATTTGGGCAAAATCATCTTAAGCAAAGCCTATTTTATAACAAAGTATCAAATATCACATGCAATTTATTAAATATTACATTAAAAAAAGAATGCTTGTAAGAATATCAGGTGTTCACCCCTGTAATCTTCTAGCTGACTGGGAGCTGTGGCTCACTGCCGCTGCCCAGCATCACAAGATGGCACCATATAGAACAAGAGTTTCAGGTGGTAGGTGTTGTAAATTTTACCCAAACTGACATTGGTCAAACTCGTTTTTGTCATCATATATATCAAGTAGTTTTCTCGGGTTTATTTTTAGAATATCCTTGTATAATGAATATTTACACTGATATCTAGTATAAAAATCTTGCAATTTAACAGTAGAAACATTAAGATATTGAAAATCAATCTATTTCTTTAATTCATTGAAGACATTTTTGGCTTGTTTCCAGTACTTTCTTACTGGTTAAAAAGTGAATTTGAAGTAGTCTGGATTTCATTATTATATGGCACTTTCCCTTTGATGAATACAAAGACGATATTCTATATTATCTATCTGAGAAGAATTTATTTTTTTAATTTTATTTATTTGTAAGAGAGAGAGTGAGAGAGAGCACAAGCAGGGGGAGCAGCAGGATGAGGGAGAAGCAAACTCCTGGCTAAGCAGGAAATCTGTTGCAGAACTGAGTCCCAGGACCCTAAGATCATGACCCTAGCTAAAGGCTCAGGCGTTTAACTGACTGAGCCACCCAGGTGTCCCAATCTGAGAAGAGTTCTGTATGCTATTCCTATTAATATGCAGTTTAAAGTCTAGGTAATTAACTTAATATTTTAGTGGCTATTGTATAGATAGCACTATGTTCCAGGCAGAGAGTAAGAAAGAAATATTAAATCAACCATATTCTATGCATTCTAAATGAAAATAATTAATCAATCATAATAAATCCTTCTATTTATGGAATATCAACTTATAAGCTTTCCTCCATATGAACAATGCCAAATACCAGAATAAAGGGTCATCTAATACAAATAAAGGATAGAATTAAAGAATTCTGGTAAGCCATTTAATTTTGAAAAATGGTGTTCTATTGTTGCTGAGTTGTGGTTTTCCGTTACATAATATCTGATAAGTGTAGAAGTAACATGAGTGTTACGTGAGATGAGAAATGGTATATAATTAAGATATTTTTAAAAGTACAGATAAATACAAATTTGTAAACATAGCATTATGGAGGAGTAAAAATAAATGATAGCTACACACTCTAAAGTGAATAAAACTTGGAAAGCTAATAGAGAAGTAAAACAAGGACAGTGCAAAAAGTATGGTACATTTTTTATGAAGTTCAAACAAATTCTGTGAAACCATAGATGGACTTAAAGATACTATTATGTATCAAATATTGTAAAAATTAAGCAAGGAAATAGCAAACATAAAACAACCAAAGCATACAAACTTGGGTAGATACAAGAGGTGTGATCATGTTCTACTTCATAAAGAGATGAGTTAATAGATAAATACAAGTAACTAGACTTTTTAGAAGTTAATAAAACGTTGCCTGTTATTTCTTAGTAATATAAAATATATGGTTTTCTAACAAAAACGTTTATCTTAAAAATATTTAAAAATAAATTTCAGGCTACTCCTAAGGTTATATTTACTTTTCCACTGTGGGAAAAGCTGGTTGTTGTAGTTGTAGTTGTTTGTTTGTTTTAGTCTCCTCCTAGTTTTTATTATTATAATGTGGAATGAGGAATGTTAGATTGAAAAGTGAATTATTTTATAGACAAAAATCATTACTTGATTCACCTCCTGGTACAGCAGATGGAACTCCTGAAAATATGCCCTTTTGCCTTATGGAAGAGTAACAGTTATGCTTACTTCTGAAACATACTTGGTGGTGGCCCTAAATAGTGACACCATAGTAAACATTTTGAATATTTGCAATTAATTTTTATAGTCATAGGGCTCCAAAAGGCACTGCAGGTATCTTAGCAGGTATTTCAATAAGGCTAAAAGTTGCCTGACTGTTTAAAAATATTAGCAAGGCACAAAACATGGCAGAAGTATTGTCCTCAGATATTATTTTTTTCCATATGCTCCTGATTTCACACATGACAAGTTATTTTTTCAAATATTTATTATAAAAGTTTTTATTTATTTATTTGACAGAGATCACAATTAGGCAGAGTCAGGCAGAGAGAGAGAGGAGGAAGCAGGCTCCCTGCTGAGCTGAGAGCCCGATGTGGGCCTCGATCCAAGGATCCTAGGATCATGACCTGAGCCGAAGGCAGATGCTTTTACCTACTGAGCCACCCAGGCTCCCCCATGACAAGTTATTTTGATAGATGTATATACAGTGTATTTTCCAGTTATAAGAAAAATGGTTCTGCTATTTTTAACCTTTTTTTAAAATTAAATAATTTTTTTCATTGAAATTTTATTTTTTAATGTTTTACTTCTCTTTTCTTTTTTTTTTTAAAGATTTTATATATTTATTTGAGAGACAGAGATCACAAGTAGGCAGAGAGGCAGGCAGAGAGAGAGGGGGGGGGAAGCAGGCTCCCTGCGGAGCAGAGAGCCAGATGCGGGGCTCAATCCAAGGACCCTGAGATCATGACCCGAGCTGAAGGCAGCAGCCCAACCCACTGCGCAACCCAGGCGCCCCAATGTTTTACTTTTCAATATACTACTTAGAATATAAAACCTATTCCATTTTGTAAGATGTTTACCATTTAAAAGCTGGTAATTTTCTCATTGTGTCTTCCCCTCACATTGCTTTATTTTGAATAAAAAATTTCACAATAAACATAACTGATGCTTTCCTTCTGATGGTCCCTCTGTTGGTCATATTGTATATGAGCCATGACAATTAGTTTTACAAAATTTATTGATGTTTGTTGATATGTTTTATCATAACTAATTTTCCCTCCCTTATCTAGATTCCCCAGCTTTCAGACAGGTGGACACTTCAATAAACCATACCCAAGGGATGTATCAAGTACTTCTTAGACATTCTCTCAGATCCTTGAGGTGTCATTTTGCCTAGGGATTTGCAATAGGTTCTGCCAGAGGCACCACTGTGACAACTGATGTCCATGGTCTATCTCCTGCTAAGCTCAAGAGGTCACTGGTTTCCAAGTTTATCTATACAATTAATGCATACCAGCAAGTTCTTTTTTTTTAATATTAACAAACTTATTTTAAAGTTTATATGGAGAGGCAAAGACTCACAATAGTCAACATAGTGTTGAAGGAGAACAAAGACTGAGGACTGACTTCAAAGTTTACCATAACGATTGGGCGCCTGGGTGGCTCAGTGGGTTAAGCCTCTGCCTTCCGGCTCAGGTCATGATCCCAGGGGCCAGGGATCGAGTCCCGCATTGGGTTCTCTGCTCAGCAGGGAGCCTGCTTCTCCTCATCTCTCTTTCTGGCTGTCTCTCTGCCCATTTGTGATCTCTCTCTCTGTCAAATAAATAAATAAAATCTTTAAAAAAAGTTTACCATAACGATAATTGTAAGCATGATATTGTAATACCACAGAAAGACTAGATTAAAGCAACAGAATATATATTATCAATTATATTTTATATATAATAGAAAAGCAAAAGCAATACAAGAGAGCAAAATACAATCTTTTAAACAAATGGTTCTGTAGCAATGGTGAAGCTAAATCTAAAAATATAAAATAAAATAAATCCAGGCAGATATCCTACACTCTTCACAAAAATGAACTCAGATTGGATTATAAACCTAAACATGAAACATGTAGAAGGTAATATAGAAGAAAATTTAAATGACCTTGGTTTTCGCAATAACTTTAGCTAAAAAACACAAGCACTGAATTTAAAAATGTCTACTCTGTGAAACACAATGCCAAGAGAATGAAAAGGAAAAGCACAGACTATGAAAAAAAATTTGCAAAATACACATCTGGCAAAGGACTGTTAATCAAAAATACACAAAGACCCCTTAAAACTCAACAATGGGGGGAAAACCTGATTAAAAATGAGCCAAAGACCTTAGCAGATACCTCACAAAAGAAAATATTACAGATGGCAAATAAGCATATAAAAAGATGCTTCACATCAAAGGTCATCAGGAAAATGCAAATTAAAACAAAAAAGAGACACCAGTACATACCCAGAATCCAGAGCACTGACAACAGAACATGAAATGTTGGTGAGGATGTGGAGCAACAGGAATGTTCTTCCATGTGTATTGAGAATAAAGAATGGAAAACAACTTGGCAGTTTCTTACATAACTAAACATATTCTTGCCAGATGATTCAGCAGTAGCAGCTCTTGGTATTTATCCAAAGAAGATGAAATCTATACCCACAAAGATGTCTATAGTAGTTTTATTCATAACTGACAAAAGCTTGGAAGCAACCAAGATATCCTTCCATAAGTGAAAGGTCAAAGAAAGTGTAGTACATGCAAACAATGGAATATTATTTAATGCTAGAGAAATGAATTACCAAGCTATGAAAAGATATGGATATAAATATTTAATAAATATTTGATTTTAGGCTTCTACCAGTCTATCAATAGTATTAGTATATTTTAACAGTGAATGCTCAGCATTCATGAATTTACCTAATAAAACATTTTGGGTTCAATATTTTAAATACTTCAACCTCTATGATTATATTCCTAATAATTTTGAATTGGGGTAAATAAACCTTAATTTTTTGTAACTTGTTTCTTATTGCAAGAGAGCTCAATGAAATTTTAGAAAATAAAAATTTACAAAAAAAAAGTTTAGTTTACTATTGCCAAATAATTTAAAACTTTATCTTATATTCAAATACATATATTTTTCTAAATTGATTTATATGCTACTAAAACCAAAAACTTTTAGTTATACTAGATTTCATATCCTGCAATCAATGCCAGAAATCCATCTGGCAATGATTTGTCTTAAATAGAGTTAAGATGGGTGTTATTACAATGCAAGATGGAAACAAAGATAGTATAACAATTGGTGTTACATAACTTTTCCGTTTTGATCAAGTTACTAATCTACAAAAGGCTTTTATCAGTGACAGACTTGGGACTTTAACAAAACTTTTAAACTAGCATGTGCGACTCATTCCTAGAAAACAACACAATCAATAACACTTTATTTAGATTAAATCATGACTATTTCTCCATTTGAATAAAAAAGGTAGCAACCCCAATAAGTTTATTGAACATGAAAAGTTGAAATGCTATAATGCTCCTAAGGAATTAAATGATCCAGTCAAGAATTACTAAAAAAGGATATAAATTACCAAAGTGTTTGTATAATTGTAATGTACAACTGCCCATTATCGTTCCATAGTGTAGGCTTGTACAAGAACTCTATAAAAGAACTCCACTTCTAAACTGTGGAAAATATGTTCCCTTTCCCCCTATATACAAATATTAAGCCATTCATTTAGCTTTTAAAATATCCACTTAATACAGGCTTTTTACACATTTGAACAGGCAGCAGGGCTCTATTCTTATCGCTTACATCTGAAGGATAGACTTCTAGCGTAAGAGGTAAAGCCCATAAAGGAGCCCAATAATAACAACAAAATACAGTTTAGTGAGCCCTTACAATCTGCCAGCTACCTTTCTGAGAATACTTCAATTAATAAAACATATAAAATACCTGACCACAAAGAGCTTACATTCTTTTGAAATATAATAGTGAAATAAACCAATAATAGAGGGGCACCTGGGTGGCTCAGTCCATTGAGTGACTGCCTTTGGCTTGGGTCATGATCTCAGGGTCCTGGGATGTAACTCCCCAGCAGGCTTTCTAGGCAGTGGGGTGTTTTCTTCTTCCTCTGCGCACCCTCCCAATTCTCTCTCTCTCTGTCTCAAATAAGAAAATAAACCAGTAATAGAATAATGATTGATGGTTGATGGTGATAAGTGATACAAAGAAATACAAGAAAGGTAAAAGCCATTGGAGAATGCTGGGATGAAAGTTAATTTTATTTTGTGTTGGGTGGTTATATCTCATTTATGAGATGTTATTTGCACAAAGACCCAGGAAGTGAAGGAGAGTGTTATACAAATATTAAAGGAAAAGATTGCTCTAGGCAGAGCAAGTAAGTATATAGACTTTGTGTGAACAGCTTGTCTGTTACTTTTGAGGAAAAGCAAGGAGGCCAATGAGGAGTTCATAGTGGTGGAGAGAGGAAGAACGTATTGATGTATGACCTTCTAGTACATTAAAACGCCTTCAGTTTTTATTTAATATGAAAGGGGAAGATACCAAAAGACCCTCAACAGCAGAATAAAATCATCTGACTTGATTTTTAGGTTAAATTGCTGTACCAAAATAAATTTGCAGGGAGAAAGGAGTGCAGTTTGTGTGGAAGTGGGGTTATCAATCAAGTCAATAATTCAGGAACATATGATGGTGTTTTTAGCATGCTGGGTGGTAATAGAAGTGGTGAGGTATGGTTTTCATTGTGTATATATTTTGATGGTGAATATTCTGGTGAACAGGATGGGGTATGTGCAGGACAGACATCAACATTTATTTTACCTGCACAAACAGAAGGGTGGAGTCTTCATTCCCTGATATGGAGAGAACTCTGAGTTCAAATGTTCTTTCTCATTAAATGGCATAGTGATGATGAGGATTTAGTCAGACAGTGAAAGAGAGCAGTAAGCATAGTGTTAAGCGGTAAGACATTATAATACATTGGAACATCAAAAAACGTTGTGTTGGATCATCTGTTTATGTGAGTAAATAAATAAATAAAGCTTCCTGGGGTTCTGATAGAGGTAAAGAAGACTGCTATATGATCCAAAGGGGCACGTGCACCAAATGTTTATAGCAGTAATATCCACAATAGGCAAACTATGGAAAGAACATAGATGTCCATCAACAAATGAATGATATATATATATATATATACATATATATATGTATATATATATATATACACACACAATGGAATACTACTCAGCCATCAAAAGAAATGAAATCTTGCCATTTGCGTTGACATGGATGGAACTGGAGGGTATTATGCTTAGCAAAATAAGTCAACCAGAGAAAGGCACTATCATATGATCTCCCTGATATGAGGAAATGGAGGTGCAATGTGGGGGGTTTGGGGAACAGGAAAAGAGTAAATGAAACAAGATGGGATCGGGAGGGAGACAAACCATAAGAGACTCTTAATCTCACAAAACAAACTGAGAGTTGCCGGGGGGGGGGGTGGGGAGGTTAGGGAGAGGGTGGTGGGGTTATGAACATTGGGGAGGGTATGTGCTGTGGTGAGTGCTGTGAAGTGTGTAAACCTGGTGATTCACAGACCTGTACCCCTGGGGCTAATAATACATTATATGTTAATGAAGAAGAAGAAGAAGAAGAAGAAGAAGAAGAGGAAGAAGAAGAAGAAGAAGAAGAAGAAGAAGAAGACTACTATAAATCAAATGCTATGGTTTTCAGCATAGAGTGTGTAATCAGGCATATTTTATTAAAGTAACCAAGTAAAATGATGGTCGAAAACTGGAATAACAGAAAACATAAAAATTAGAGATTTTAAAAAGAGATATGGGACAGTGTAGAGAATATAGTCAATGATATTATAATAGTGTTATATGGTGACAGATGGCGGCTATATTTGTAGTGATCATAGAATAATGTATGGAGATATTGAAAACCTGAAACCAATGTAACACTGACTATCAACTACACTCAAATAAAAAAATAGTAAAAATAAAACATTTTAATTTAAAAAGATAAAAAGAGGGACAAGAATTTGAAAAGTGAATTTCAAAAAGAGTAAAGATGAGGCTAAGACATACTCTGAACCTTGAGGAAAACACCATTTTGAAAATTCTTCCCATTTTGAGAAAACTCAAATGAATCAATACCATAAAAGAACCCATTTTAACCGAGAGATGTAATGAATGCTCAAGAAATAATTTTATGACAGGATAATTCTTCCCTATGAAACAGCATACAGAAACCCGGGGAAACACCTGGAAGCCAAATAAACTATACTGAAAATAAGAATTAGGAAAAAGATAAATGATGAAAGATAAGAAAATTAGACCTGCGACAGAGACCTAGTGAAGAGAATTTTTAGCTTGTGGTTTAATGTTTTTGAGGATAATCTAGAGTTCATAACTGCCTTGAGGCAGGCTGGTTGTAGGCAGTTTAGGCAGACCCCTAAGAGAGGCCTACTTTGGGCAAGTGGTGTTGGAGGAGGCCATTGGGCTGGACAAAGACAAATCCAACCATTTGACTAAAGTGTCTGTGAAGATGTTGAAGTCAGATGCAGCAGAGAAAGACCTGTCAAACCTAATCTCAGAAATGGAGATGATGAAGATGATTGGACAGCACAGGACACCATAAACCTGCTGGGTCCTGCACACAGGATGGTCCTTCGTACACTATCATGGAATATGCCTCCAAAGACAACATACAGGAGTACCTGCAGGCCCAGAGGCCTCCTGACCTGGAGTACTGTTACAATATCAGCCACAATGCAGCAGAGCAACTCTCCTCCAAGCACCCGGTATTCTTTGCCTACCAGGTAGCCTGAGGCATGGAGTACCTTGCCTCCAAGAAGTGCATACACCAAGACCTGGCCACCAGGGAAGTGCTGGTGACAAAGGACAACATGATGAAGATCTCTGACTTCAGCCTTGCCAGAGATATCACCACATCAGTTACTATAAAATGAGAACCAACAGTGGACTGCCTGTGAAGTGGATGGTCCCTAAGGCCATGTTTGACCAGATCTACATCCACCAGAGTGACTTCTGGTCTTTTGGGGGTGATCCTGTGCAAAATTTTCACTCTGGAAGCCTCCCATATCCTGGAGTGCCTGTGGAGGTGGTTTTCAAGCTGCTGAAGGAGTCATTTGATGGATAAGCCAATAAGTGCACCAGAGAGTTATACACAATAATGAGGGGTGGCTGGCATGTGGTACCTTCAAGCTGCTGGTAGAAGACCTGGATCATACTGTGGCCTTGACCTCCAACCAGGAGTACCCGGACCTGTCCTTGGCCCTGGAACAATACTGTCTATGCTTTCCCAACACCCAAAGCTTCACCTGCTCCTCAGAGAAGAATTCCACCTTCTCTCATGTGCCGTTGCCCAGGGAGGCCTATCTGCCCTGACACCCAGCCCAGCTTGCCAATGGTGGACTCAAATGACTAGTATCCCTATTACTCCTGTCCAGATTCCGTCATAAGCTGTAACCCTTACCCCCCACCCTCCCTGCAAGACTCACTGCCTTCTCCTTTGTCCCTTTCCTACTGGCAGGAGCCAGCTGCTTACCTGAGGCCTTCACCCCTTGAAGTTCACCTCTCTTCCCCTTCCTCTTCCTCCTCCTTACAACCTGCTCATGAAAGAAAGGAACAGAGAGGCAGGTACTTGCTCGTGGCTACTTCCTTCCCTCCCATATGTTGGACCAAGACCCCTCCCTGTCATCTGGTACTGCCTAGACGTCGAGAGAGTTGGAGATGAGGCAGGCCAGTGAAAGCTGTTGGAGCTTTCCTGGTTTGGTTTTGTCTGCTTAGCATAACATGTAAGACTGAGTTCTGGTGGCAGGGACCTAGTCCTTGGGGCTATAGCACTAGCGAGGGGAGGTCAACTGCTCTGGGCCTTGGCTAAGAGCAAGCCCTGCTCCAGAGATATGGTGCCAAGGGCTTATTAATTTTGATACTAATTTGCTTTGCTGACCAAATACCTGGTATCAAAAGATGGGAAGGCAAAGACTGGAAGCAGTGTTGTGACCATGGGGTCCAGCCCCAAACTATGAAGAAAACACAAAGTGTATAAATCTGAGTAAGTATATATTTACACACATTTTTAAATAGGTTGTTATCAAAGATTTAATCAATGGGTAATATGCTCCTCGTGGCTGGGAAGCATCAGTTGCCATATATTAAAAACAAAGAAAAGAGGTGTCTGGGTGGCTTCCTCCAAGAAGTGTCCCTTCTTTTCAGGTCATGATCCCAGGGTCCTGGGATGGAGCCCCACATCAGGCTCTCTGCACAGTGGGAAACCTGCTTCTCCTTTTCCCTCTGCCCTGCTTATAGTTCCTCTTCCTGTCTCTCTGTCTGTCAAATAAATAAAATATTAAAAAAAAAACAAGAAAGAAACAAAATGTTTTTAAAAGGTCTTTTTTTTTTTTTTAATTTTCTAGGGGTGCCTGGATGACTTAGTTGTTTAAGCAGATGTTTGCCTTTGGCTGAGGTCATGATTCCAGTGTACAGGGATCCAGCCCTGCATGGGACTACTTGCACCCCAAGGAGCTTGCTTCTTCCTCTCCCTTTGCACATGATTCCCCCTGTTTGTGTGCTTCTTCTCTCTCTCTCTCTCTCTCTTGCTGTCAATAAATAAAATAAAATCTTTTACTAAATAAATAAAAAAATAAATAAATTTCTAAACCTACTTTCAGTTTAGGTCCCTTAACAAAAATTGCTACTGCTTCATTAAAAAAAAAAAAAAAGATAATTTAGAAAGATGCTTCCACAGTTAAAAATCTGTTTTGTTTCTTTGTCAGGATTCAATATAGAAGTGCTTTAAAAAGTAAAAGAAAAAATATGCTATATTAACTCTAATCACACTATAACTTTGGTGGTTATATCAAGATAATGAAAAGTGATTTTAAAGCAAATTTCATTATTAGACATTAAGATCAAGTCAAAATTACAGAAGAGTAAAAGGATGAATTCATCAGGGAGTATAATAATTCTTTTTTTTTTTTAAGATTTTATTTATTTATTTGACAGAGAGAGATCACAAGTAGGCAGAGAGGCAGGCAGAGAGAGAGAGAGAGGAGGAAGCAGGCTCCCTGCTGAGCAGAGAGCCCGATGCAGGACTCGATCCCAGGACCCTGAGATCATGACCTGAGCCTAAGGCAGCGGCCTAACCCACTGAGCCACCCAGGAGCCCCGGGAGTATAATAATTCTTGAATTTTAATACGTAACAACAGATTTGGGGATATATAGGGAAAAACTAAGAACAAAAATCATAACTTCTACCTTGGACGACAAATGGAAAATAATTTCAACACCCTTATTTTAAGATTACATAGACAAATGGTCATCATATTGGTAAGATATGTAAGACTTGAACAAAATGATCAACTAACTAGATATGCTTGATATTACATTACAGTAACTGAACTAACTGAGGTCAGTCTTTGGTGAATCACAGAAACAGGTGGAGTTGTCAAACAAAGGAATCTTTGTTTACAACATACAAGGAGTTCAAAGGGAATAAGTTCCAAAGCCTTGACTGTTTGAACAGGAGAGAGATTTTTATTTAGTATTTAAGATGAATACTCAGAAGGGAGAGTTTTATTATCCCGTGTATGGTTGGTCATAAGGTTGTGGATGCATGCACATCCACATATGTATTTGTGCAATATGTATTGCATGTTCACCTGAATGAAGCTTGTATTCCACCGAGGGCAGAAACTTCAACGTTAGAATAAAGCAGAGGTAACTGTTGGACAAGGGAAAGGAACTCTGCAGGCTTCAAGAGCAGATAGAAACTAGATGGGGTCTTGGGCTCATTTTCTGGGACAAGGAATGAAAGGCCTTGATTGCTTTTGAAATAGCACTAGGAGTTTTACCACTGATTTATTGTCTCAATAGCTTAGGCTATTTCCTGCTCTGGTGGTGACTGTTAGTTTTCCCATTGCCTTGTTCCCTCAAAATCCTTAGGAGTGAGGTTTTTGCATTTCTTTGTAAGAACCTCCCAGGAATTTTTGGAAGAAGTGTGCTTGGGCAAGTACACAGGTGGGGTATAGATCATTGAAAATAGCTGGGGACAAAAAATGACTTTTCTTATGTCAGGAAAACTATATCTCTTCTTTAATTTTCTAGGAACCTCTAACTCTTTCTGCTGATGTTACCAGCAGGCATCTGAGATATTACTGATTGTTCTCTTGAACCTAAGGAAAAGGAAATGTAGAAAGCAAAAGAAAAAACTTTAAAATCTATCCTGCAACTCATCAATTCACTGCAGCCACCTCTCTGTCTTTCCCTTTCTCTTTTTCTCTCTTTCTCTTTCTCTCTCACTTTCTCTCTCACATACGCACAACACACGCAAATCGACTTAAAGCAATTTTTAATTTTCCCTATTCCATTTTAATATACTTGAGGCATGATCATTTTCTTAGTAAATACAAGGAAAAAAAATCTAGGATTCCATCATTCTGTGTGATTAAAGTATTGAGGAATTTACTTCCAATAGCACTTATAAAAACATATTTTATTTAAGGAATATTATATAATCAGGTGCCTGCATTTTTCTTATTCTCTAACTAGTGTTATTTGGCAATTAATATTTTGTCAATCAATATTCCCCTATACCTGAATGTGTGGGCAGTGAGAGATGAGTTAGAGGCAAGGATGGTGAACACTCCCAACAACTGCAGACTACATATATCTTAAGCCATGATTTTCTTTGCAAAGGTCAACATTGATAATGTTCTAGTCATACCTCCGTGTACCAGGAAAGAAGTAGCATATTTCTTGAAAGACACAGCTATCAAAGCTCCATTGAGAAACCATAAAGATGGAGAAGGGATTTGCAAATTAAATATCTGATAATGGACATCTACTCTGATTATTTAAAAATGAATAAAAATAAAAAACCTTACTAATAACCAAACAGAGTATCCAATTTTACATGTGAAGGAAATAATGGAAGAGACATGTCACCAAAAGTATATGGATGGCTTATAAGCACATGGCCAATTTCTCAACATTTAAACATTAAAGAAATACAAATTAAAATCATAATGAGACATGCTTACATATCTATTAGAATGGCTAAAATTATAAAGGCTAATTGTACTTGGTCTGAGCTAGATTGAGAAGCAACAAAAAATCTAAACTGTTGTTGGCATATATCATAATACAACCACTTTGGAAAATAGTTTCAAAAATTTTTAAATGAAAAATATGTTGCGGGGCGCCTGGGTGGCTCAGTGGGTTAAGCCACTGCCTTCGGCTCAGGTCATGATCTCAGGTTCCTGGGATCGAGTCCCGCATCGGACTCTCTGCTCCACAGGGAGCCTGCTTCCTCCTCTCTCTCTCTGCCTGCTTCTCTGCCTACTTGTAATCTCTCTCTGTCAAATAAAAAAATAAAATCTTTAAAAAAAAAAAAAGAAAAAGAAAAAGAAAAATATGTTGCAGTTACACAAATAGCCATTTTATTCTAGGCATTTAACCAAGAAAAACAAACCCTATGTTCATACAAGGACTTGTATGTGAATTTCATATCAGCTTTATTTTTAAGAATTGAAAACAGTGGAAATGTTCATCAATGTCCATCAATAGAGCAAAGACAATTGGAGATTCTCAAAGTAATGATGCTGAGAAAAGAAAATCCAGGCAATGAATAGTATATACTGTGTGATTCCATGACTACAAAAAATCTAGAAAATACAAATTTATATATAGTCACAGTCATCAAATATATTGGTGTGATTTTAGTGCCTTCTTCTGTGCTCCCATAGCTTCCTACACTTGTATCTCCGAGCATTTGTTACACCATGTGAAAATATGAACTCTTTCTCTTTATTCTGTCTTACTAGAATAAGAATCCTTGAAAGTTTATGGACAATTGAACTCTCAGTTATTAGCAGAAATTCTATCACACAGTAAGTTTCCAAATATAAAAGCCAGAGTTTTACAATGACTTCGAAGCTTTTACATGATCTAGCCACTCATTTAACCTCTGTGACCTCTTTCCCTGCTACTCTTCAGTCACTCACAGTGGCCTCCTTGCTATTCCTCAGATATGCCAGGCATGATCCAACCTTATGGCCTTCAAGATAGCCAATTCCTTTGTCTGGAGTGACCTTATTGCTGATAGTTCTGCGCAAATTCATCACCTTTCCATACATTTGTTCAATTGTCAGCTTCATTGTAAGTACCCTGATCTTTCTATTAAAAGATTTAACTGCCCATCCCCTGCCTAGCAACCTTGATTTTTCTCACCCTGATCGAATTTTTCTTTTTCCCCATTGTACTCTTCCTTTTTGAATGCACTATGCCATTTTTATTAAGGTTTATAGCTTTGAATTGTCTCACCCATTAAAATAAAAGTTCTACAAAGCCAATTATTTCATTTACCAGTGTAGTCTGAAGTAATATCTGCCATATAATAGTTCAGTAGACAACTGGTAAATTTCAAAATAAATTAATGTTGAGAGTATACTGAATTTCATAAGTCATTTCAATATTTTTTTCCAAAAAATAAACTACATAAAACATACTTTAAATTTACTTTCAAAATATTTTATAGCATATAATAGACAATATACATAAGCCTAAAGAAACAATCCTATAATTAACCATTTCATACCTACTTAAAAACTGCATAATACCACACTCTTAGATCCTCTTTGAATGCTCTAAAATAACCCTTCAAATGAAATACATTTTAAAAACTCACAGATTTTTTGGCAAATAATTTAATAAAATAAAAGTTTCATTCATCTATGTAGATCAAAATAAATGTTTTTAATAAGCATGAAATTATAACTCTGAAGTGTGCTAAAATGAAACCACCTGCTAAGGGTGAGAGAACAAAAATAAACATCCTTTTTCCAAATAAGAGGAATTTATTACCTTTGAATCAAAGCATGTGGATTTGTTTTAACTGGCAATAAAGCAATATGGAGACACAAACCATAGAAAGTCATATTTTAGATTTCCAAAAGACTTCTAAGTGAAGAGTATACATTTTTTAATTGCTACATAATGCTACATAATGACAAGATGACAGGTTGTGGCAAATAGCATTTTAAAAGCTCTACTCATAATGGAACAGAAGATGTCATTTCCCTATAATTTTATATATGTCTTTAATTTACTATATCTGGATACAACATATTACCAAACAGATATTCATCAAAGACTAAATCATTTTTAATGGAACATAATAATTTGAACCTACATCTATTAATCATTTTTTTCGATCTAACATTTATAGTCTCGCTAAACATTTTATCAGTTGTTGACAAAATTCAAAATAAATAGGATAAAAAGTCGTGTTTGGAAAAGTAGATTTCTTCTCAAATTGGCATTTAAATGAAAATATTTGCTGATATTTTTTAAACTTTAAATGTAATTTTATATATATATCTGACCTATCAGATGATATAAAATTTTTGGAGAAAATATGACATATTTTTTGATCTTGGTTGAAGGTATTAATAAAGAGCAACTGTTTGTATTATTTGTATTGTGATATCTTAGTTAATAAACATGAATAACTGGTATAAAATATGTTTTTTTAAAAATTTTATTTATTTACTTGACAGAGATCATAGGAAGGCAGAGAGGCAGCCAGAGAGAGAGGAATGGAAGCATGCTCCCAGCTGAGAAGAGAGCCCACTGTGGGACTCAATCCCAGGAACCTGGAATCATGACCTGAGCCGAAGGCAGAGATTTTAACCCACTGAGCCACCCAGGCGCCCTAAAATATGTTTTTTTTTTTAATATAGAAGTATAGTTCTTGCCAAAATATGGAACTAGCTGGAACTGAATGCCTCCTTCAAAGTCAGCTCTGGAGAAATTATGCAAGTGTAATATGGAACTATTTCAGATATTAACCAAAAACAAAGAAATGATGATAAACGCCTTAAAATACTCAAAGTTGCCCTTGACTGGTATGTTTCAAGCTCTATTCCTGGTTTGAAGACAGGTTTTAACAGGCCTGTCACTGTAGAAATCCGCTGGATGTTTAGAGGCTATCAGAACTGTACAAAACCTTGAAGGGGTAAAGACTTGAAAATTCTTTAGAGAGATTAGCTCCCTAAGGCATTATTCCTCCACACATTTTCCTCCAATCAATTAAGACTGATGGATGAGGGGCACCTGAGTGGCTCTCTCATCACGTGGGTGGTGGGTTAAGCCTCTGCCTTCATCTCAAGTCATGGTCTCTGGGTCCTGGGATCCAGCCCCACATCGGGCACTGCTCAAAAGGAAGCCTGCTTCCCTCCCTGCTTGCCTGCCTCTCTGCTTACTTGTGATCTCTCTCTCTCACTCTCTTTCTCTCTCTCTGTGTCCAATAAATAAATAAAATCTTTTAAAAAAGGCTGATGGATGATAAATTATGAAAACTGCTCCCTCCAAATGATGCTTCTTCATAAGGATTTAAGAATTTAAAATTGAAACTTGACCGTAGGATTTATCTTATAGAATAACATCAAGTGAAGGCAGTTTTTATTAGTTCTGAAGTATTTGTGATTCTGAATTCTTGGCCTCATTAGTAAATTTATTTTTAAATTCTCCCATGGAGTGGTGATTGGCCTTCAGTCTTTCATTGATATACATCATTGGGTCAAATGAGATGTGTGTGCCCAGAACTATATATAATCTTTTTTGTATTTCACTGGAGATGGCATTTCTGAGTTTTGTTCAATTGAATTTGGACAGATGTTTTAATAGTCACTTCTAGAGTTGGCCCTGGAGAATATCTTCCTTTTTTTCTCTTCCCGATTCTCTGAAAAACCCTGACTAATTCACATTATCACAGTAATATCATAATTCAAGTTTTTCCAAACACTATAGCTGCAAAATAGAAGGAAGCTACTCAGAATGGAATACTATTGTGAATGATTGAGAAAGAAAACATTATTATAATTAAGCTACCAGGTTTCAATGTATTTTATTGTTGCTTAGAAAATCCTAGCATACCCAGACTTTACAGAGATTTGATGATCCTAAGAAGAGCTGAACTCATGGACCAAAATAACTATGCACATAAAAAGTACAATTACTTACCTAAAAAATATGATGTGGTTAACTTTATATGCCAATCCAAGTGTTATGGGAACAGGAATTAAAAAAATAGCTTAGGGGCGCCTAGGTGGCTCAGTGGATTAAGCCACTGCCTTCAGCTCAGGTCATAATCTCAGGGTCCTGGGATCAAGTCCTGCATCAGGCTCTCTGCTCAGCAGGGAGTCTGCTTCCCTCTCTTTCTCTCTGCCTGCCCTCTGTCTACTTGTGATCTCTCTCTGTCAAATAAATAAATAAATAAAATCTTAAAAAAAAAAAGAATGACTGTACTTTTAAAAAATAGCTTAAAAGGAGCGCCTGGGTGGCTCAGTGGGTTAAGCCGCTGCCTTCCGTTCAGGTCATGATCTCAGGGTCCTGGGATCAAGCCCCACATCAGGCTTTCTGCTCAGCAGGTAGCCTGCTTCTCTTCCTCTCTCTCTGCCCACCTCTCTGCCTACTTGTGATCTCTCACTGTCAAATAAATAAATAAAATATTTTTAAAAATAGCTTAAAAGTATATGATAAAATAATGATATACATATACAAGGAAAAGAAAGATACTATACTGTGAATATAAATTAAGTGAAAATTGTTGAAATAAAGAATACAATAAATGGAGACTAAGATGAATATAGCTGTAAAATGAATAAATGAGTTGGGAAAAACACACAAACAAATTAATGACTTCTGCCCAAATACAGCAGAAGAGAAAAAAAAAATAAAGAAAATATTTAAATAAGTACTGAGATAAATTTTGGAGAATTAAAGAAAGATAAAAGATACCAGACTTAAAATGATGCCAAACACGAGATATCAGAAACAAAACAAAACAAAACAAAAACTACACACACTAAAAACCACTCGTATACATTATGGTGAGTTTTAAGAATATCAAAAACAGAGAAGAGCATAAATGATGCCCAAGAGAAGAACAGATCACCTAAAATGTACAAGAATAATACTGACAGCACAATTCTCAATAGTAATAGCATATAAAGAGACAGCTGGGAGTTTTTATAGATGGAAAAGATATTTGAAACTAGGTATTATACATCAATCCAAATTATTGATTAAATTTGAGAGCACAGTAAAAATACAATGAAGCATGTTAGGTCTTAGAACATTTATCACACAGAGACACACATTTTGGAAAACTTCCTTGGAAGACAGCTCAATTGAGATCGAGAAAACAGAATTATGTACTCAAAGGCACATTTTGAAGGAAGGATTGAATATAGTCTGCACTGCAAATATTCTTTAATCGTATGTTCTGAATATCCTAAATTTAAGAAGTATTTGTTCAAATATTTACCTTTAAATAAATCCTAGGAGACTTTTTCTTGGATTCTGGAAAATCAGTCCATTTGGATACAAATCTTTTTGTCACTGATGGAAATTTTGATAGCCCTTAATTGTGGAATGCCTAATGTATTGTTACAGCAATTGTGATTTGCCAATACATGGGTGATGTGTGTGTGTTGTGTGTGTTTATTTTTATTTTTGATGGTTTAACTCTTCTATGAGATTTTTAAGTAGACATGATTTTAATAAATTATGATTTGTTGAAATTTATCTGAGGTTATATATAATAAAATGAAATTTGTGTGAACTAAAGAAGTGCATCTCCATTTTTTTTTGTTTTAAGAGTAGACTGGTCTTTAAAAATTGTCCAAAGAAGTACATTATATTCATTATTAAATTTGATAATATACTATAAAGTATTTATGGTCATATTGGACCATATCAAATTCTACTATTAATTCATATTAATAATTACCATAAGAGGAAAAAGGGATATTTTTCAAAATAAAAATTAGCGTATTTTTCAGAATATGATATAGTGTTATTCACTGAACTGAGGGAACAAATGTCAAAGTCTAACACAGTTTACAGAATGTTTTAACATAAATTGAAATTTAAATCTGACCAAATTTCACAGTTTTAAGTAAAATGATAGCACTTTGTATCCTTGAAAAGTGGTAAGTGACCCAAAACATGGCTTAGAAAAACAAATTTAACACTACACTAGTCTGAGATGGTTAAGTTATGGTACAACTTGCCATTGTGTATCATCAAATGGTATATTTTTTTCTTTTGGGCTTGTCATTATATTTTATTTTAGCCATTCTGGTAAGTGTGTAGTGATATCTCAGTGTCATTTTTTTTTAAAGATTTTATTTGTTTATTTGACAGAGAGAAATCACAAGTAGATGGAGAGGCAGGCAGAGAGAGAGAGGGGGAAGCAGGCTCCCTGCTGAGCAGAGAGCCCGATGCGGGACTCGATCCCAGGACCCTGAGATCATGACCTGAGCCGAAGGCAGCGGCTTAACCCACTGAGCCACCCAGGCGCCCTCTCAGTGTCATTTTAATTGCATTTCCTTGATGTCTAATTGTGTCAAAATATATTACTTTGATGTTTAATGCTCTGAGCTTTCTCAGTTCAGGACCATGAAGCCACTTAGGAAAAATACAGTTGCAGAGGCACTCATAGACCAACTCTTATTTCGAAATAAGAAGAAACATTACTACCCATTCCAACAAAAAATAGATTTGTTATGCAGCAGGGATTTTATAAATTACCTGACACAACTTATATAGTAAGATGAAATGGGACAGGCGGCTTCTTGCAGCTATATACAACATCATTTTAATTTTAATTTTCAGTATAATTTTTCCAAGGTATATACAGAATATATATTTAATGTAAATGTGAACATTTTAAACTCTGTATATGGAAATTAGTCAATTTTAAGTTTATAACAATCAAAATTAACGGAAGTTTATTTTAAATTAGTTAGCTTTCTCTGCATTGCAAGACAGAATAATCAAGAATTGGTAAGAAAAAAGTAATCTCTGTAAAATTACCGGGGGTGCATTATAAAGTGTTCGGTAACTGATCAAACTCACAATTTGGATTGAATGGCAAGTGATTTTTAAAATCTGGAACTCATTGTCAATTTTTTTTTCTTCATTGTGTCTTAATAATTTACTGTGTTCATTTGCATGGAAGTGAAGAAAAATGCATGACATTTCATCTCAACACTAACACCTTTAACTGGCAACTCTAAATGTACTTTACAGCAGTGTAACAAAGTAAAGATCAATGATGTTTCATGAAATATCTGTTATAATTCTCAAGGAGATAGGGAGTTTGTGCAAAAATGCAAATCACTTTGCGACTAAACACATTGTTTATTTCAGCTAATTTTAAGAAAATATGCTGAGAATCTCTCAAAAAAGGAAGCAATGATTTAGGTTTGCCTTCAAACTCCTTATCTAATCCTGAACCAACAGCACATAGTTCAAAGAGCAACTAATTTGAGTAGCTCCAATTTACACATTTCCTAACAATGCTTAATTTAGTGGAATTTCTGTCCAATTATGTTAATTTGATGTAATGAAAGACAAAAGTTCAAAAAGATCATCCTTAATTTATATAGATGCCAAAATCTGCATTTTCTGAATGACGCCCAGGAACGTATTTTCAAAAACAAACAAACAATGCCAGAACCACTATTAGGTCATCTCTAGGCAGAAAGTGACTCAGAGCTTACATTACTCTCTCCCTGAAAGTATACTGTAGGCACTGAAACTACTACCCTGAGTCTGTGCTATCAAATTCCTTAAGTTAGAAAGTTTTAAAACCCGTCTGTGTGGGAGTATTTCATTTACAGATAGAGATTTGGTTGTTTATACATTTTCATACTTGATTTTTAGGGTGTAATAACTATGTTTTAAAATTCATGGTGGTTTTGAATACTGTTGGATAATTGAGCTAAAATGGTATATCCATTCCTCCTAAGAAACAGAAATTATAGAAAGGTAGTGCTTTTCAAATCTGACATCTTTGAGTCATTGCAGTTTCATATAAATGCAATAGGAAAAGTGTCATTCATGTTTATGATATTTTCTATAAATAAATTAGAATGTACTGGAGGCCTGATATAAAGTGGGATGCCTAAACTTCAGTAAGATCTTGTTTTCAATTCAAAATAAATTTTATTTTTTATTTTTTTATAATGTCCCTCAATTTCAGATAAGCACCCCCATAATGTCCACTCCGGTTTTTTTAAGATTTTATTTATTTTATTTGACAGAGAGAGATCACAAGTAGGCAGAGAGGCAGGCAGAGAGAGAGGAAGAAGCAGGCACCCTGCTGAGCAGAGAGCCCAATGTGGGACTCAATCCCAGGACTCTGAGATTATGACCTGAGCCGAAGGCAGCGGCTTAACCCACTGAGCCACCCAGGCGCCCCCATAACAATATTTTCTAGGCTCATTCTGATAACTCTTTTCTACATTCAAATTTAAAGGTTGAGGCATGTGATATATATTACACAAAAAACATCCCAAGGCATTCGTTAAAAAAAAAAAAAAAACTCTTAATAAAGAACAAATCCAAAGGAATTTCTTTTCTAATTTAATTAACAAATTATGAATTGACTTACCTATTTTATCACAGTGTATCAGGCACCAATAATATTTTTTAATCGTCACACCTAATGCAATAGTTACCATCTTTCAAACATACTGATCACGAACAAGCAAATAAACAAGAGCACCGTAGCTTAAGATCTACCTGCATAAATATAGGCTACTTCAGACAATCTCTTCACCACAACATAGCAATGAATAGAAATCATACATGCTCTGTATGGACATACAGATGAGATAGAATGGGATGATGTTAATATATGCAGAATCTTTATTAATTACATTGTAAACCATAATATGGAAAAACAGAATACAATTTTAGAAATACCCAGGTCACCATCATTGTTTTATTTTTATATGTGTAGATAAGGAGTTTAATAAACAATCCATGACTATTCAACTCCTTATATTTTGAAAATTTTAGCAAAAGTAACAAACCTAGCACCTAGAAAATTGTA